>NW_020273108.1:2907344-2959048 GCF_003268045.1 Sipha flava
GCTCAACGCCAAGCTGAACGAGAGCGGCGCCCGGCTGTCCGGCCGCGGCGTAGTCGTGTTCCCGACCAACTGATCGCCGCCGAACGCGTCGGACGCCGCGCGGCGGTCGGTTGCGGGCAAGCGACGACGCGCCTCCGAGTGTTCCGGCGGAGCGCAACGAAAACAACGTTGTAAGAAAATGTATATAAAAATAAAATAACACGCTTGTAGTACGATAATAACGTTCCGTTTACGAATATGTATCGCAATCTCGTACCGTCGCTACGGGCCCTCGTCGGTTTCGGATCGGTTCGAACCGTTTCAGTCCGACGTGCTCGTCTCGCGGATGTTTCGCTGGGAACGAGTCGCAACGATCGCCCAACGGAATCGCTGATGTTTATCGACGCCGAGTCGGCCGACCGCTGCTGCCCAACTCGGCGTCTCTGGGACCGCACCGCCATTCCGATCGCGCTCCACAACCGTCGAACGTAATAATATTTTGTACGTCGGTGGATTCGCCGCGAGTACCGAACATTTGTTCGCGTTCCAACAGCACGGCGGCAACATTGTAAATAAATTGAAAACTATTAGTTGTTCGTCCGTTTAAACGTTTTATTATAAATTACGCGTGTACTTTTATTTTACTTTTTTTTTTTTGTTTTTTTTTTTTTTTTTTGTTAAACTAAGCTAAGATCGAAGTACTTGTATATCGTTACGTTTAAAACACTTTAATTGTACACGACTAAATAAATACAGTTCCAAATGATAATTATTTCCGTACAAACACTCTTTCAAACGTCTATTCACTTACGCGAAGATAAAATGCTTCGCCGGAAAGAAATATATAATCAAGGAGTACACCGAAAATACGAAAACTTGGTTTGTGTACTTCTTCCGATGGCGACGTTACGGTTTCCGAGTAAAAATCTGTATCAATCGACGGTGGCGATGCGTTACACAAAACAATTAAACGCGATCGATTCCATGACATTATAGATTATTGTGTGCTGTATTTTACTAGGACGTCAATCTCCGAGTAGATATTTGCAACAAAATAAAAATATATACGGATTAATCTTTTCCGTTATATGTTTTATGTTGAATTTCTCACAATGTTATAATAAACAAATTAAAGGCAGATGCATAATACACAAGATGGCTATGATAGCAGCCGTTGCAGTTTACGCTTGAAACGTGTTTACTCAAACAAATGCAACATTTATTTCGTGTTAATAATTGTTTGATGTTATATTATTGAAATAAAAGTTAAAAAAATATTGCTTTTTCTGATCGTTTGAAAATAAAACATGATTTTTTCTTATCTCATTCCTTTATCGCTAGAAGTTTATTAATAAAATTATATATGTTTTTCTTGCGATAAAAATGTGGAATATTGAAATCGAACCATATGTTTCTTTGCATTTAAAACTAAATTTTATTTAAATTATATTATTTTAATTGTAAATATTTTCTTAATTTTTGAGACATTTTCATACTAAAAAGTTTTAATAACGGTATAATTAGAACTAAATAATTAACCCTAAAACACAATTCAAAATTATGTATAGAATTAGTACTAACATTTAAAAGGACTATAATACAGTAAATATATATTAAATTCATGAACTGTATAAATACACACATACAGCATAAATTATATAAATTTTATCTACATTTATATATTTATAAAATAATATATTTTAAAATAGTGCAACAAAACTTATTTCAGTTATTCTTATTTGTAATAATTAATTTTACTTTTAAATACTAAAAAATAATAAAAAATTATTTAGAATAATCTATGAATGCTGGATATAGCTTACTTAGTATCTGAAATACAAATTTAATTTCACAAAATATTTACAATCCAAAGTCTAATAATATTATAATGAAATAATATAAAAACAGCTATTCAAAAAAAATAGACAACCTTAATAGATTTCTATACGAGTCTAAGATATAATATTTGACCTATTTTGTACTTTTTTTTTGATTAAAACACCGTTGCTGAGTTTTTGATAAGAAATTTATAAAACATAAATCATACTACTGACAGTAAATAACTATACAGCCAATTTTTAATCTCTTTTAATAAAAGGTTCTGGATAAAAGTTTACATTATATTCATATTTTATAAAACACAATAATAAACTATTACTTAAAATAATGCAACATTAAATAAACAATTAATAAATAAAATAATCACTAGCCATTTTAAAATGAATATTTTATATCAGGAATATCCTTTCCTTCTTTAAAATTCAAATTCTAAAATTTTTAAAAAAATGTTGTGAAATTTTTGGAACCTATAAAATTAAATATTTTTATGAAATGTTAATGTGTTTCCTTAATATGATGATGAAATAGTCACTGAGAATTCCCACTATATACTACACTTATTTTTAGTTCGTTAAAAGTCAAAAACATTTTCTCGAAGAACTTTGCAGTTAATAAAGTACATTATAATGTTAATTAGCTATTTAACTATTACAACCAATAATAATGTACGTTAGATATATAGATAAATATATAATTTTTAATGTTTAAATGTGTGTCAAAGTAATTATACAACAATGTATCATATTCATTAGCATTTCAATTAATATCCTGTAGAACAATATTATTGTGTATGTTGTATGTGTACACATATGTTGAAGATATTTCTTTGTTGAATTATTATTGACACATTGTATATGTAACACAGAAAAAAAGTAATGAAGGCTCATTTATGAAGGGCATTAGAAAAATAAAATATTGTAAGATGAATATATCAAACATTAAACATTATTAAAAATGTATGCTCAAATATCAACAATGTCTCAAGTAATCGGATATATGAATATTTTTTATCATAAATAGAGAAAATTTTCAAAGATGTAAGAATATAATATCAATAAGGCTTTCTGACTTAATAGTAATTAAATTTATATACGGATGATTGAAAGATAATTTAGTTAACATTGATCGGACAACTAAAATATTAAACCCACCGACGTTAACCAAATTGAATAATAGTTGGTGACTATAATTGTTATTTTGTACGGGTGTATGCACTCAAAGGAAGTTATGAAATAAGCGTTACCTACTCGATTGAAAATTAATATAAAATAACATAAATTCTTTGGTGTTCGGCCAAAACAATGAATGAAAAAATAGTGAATTCAAAATATCGAAAAAAAATGTAGCAAAACTGAGTTATAGCCATAGAAAATGTTTGAGAAATAACTATAATAATTCTCGTATCAATAAAATTAGATATGTTTCAATTAGGTATAGGTATAATAAGTTATAATTAATAATAATATAACTATCTGAGCCCAACGTAATACGCCCTATTGCTTTTATCGTGAATAGTGAACGGAGTACACAGTACAGAAGTATCACTCACTTCATCTTATAATACTAATGACAATATTTATTATTTGAAAAGTATCACGTACAACTTGAGCTTACAAATGTAAGGGTTGTAATTTTTAATTAATAAATAATATGTAATATATATTATAATATTATTTTTATAATATTAAGACAAATCAAAATCTGTGAATAAAAATAATCTTAATTTTTTTTTAAATATTATTTTTGTTTGTTCGCAATATTTCATTCGATTAACTTAAATATAAAATAAACTATAGAGTATAAATAACATAAATATATAATAATTCGCTGTTTTGGTTTTTGTAACAATGTAAACTTCGATTTTTCTTATTTCACTATTTTTCAACTAGCTATTTTTTTTTTTTCGTCATTTTGGCTTAGTACCAAATTCTTTATCTGTATTACCATAATTTGTCAGGTAAACTGATATTATTGTTGTGTAAAAGATCCATTGAGTCAACGGTGAGTATTAATCTATCTGTTAAGCACGTAGCTCTTATAATTAACATTTTAAAACTTACACCTAGTGGTAAAATGGTTCGAAGGGAAAGTTTTTAGTTTACACCAATTACATGCCCAAAAACGGATGAGACTTCACGGTCAAGTGAGATACAGAGACGGATGAATGATGTTGCTTTATTCGTCTTTTAAATTTGAAATCAATTCACATGAACTTACTATTTTATTGAATTTGTTGAAGTTTTTCGTAATTTTTTCTCCATTTATTGTGAAAACGTTCGAGAAGTTCAAAAAATTACCAACTCGAATTGACGACCAGACACAATATTTCATCTGAAAACTTGCGTAATTGCAATGATTGAAACTATGGAAAAAGAAAAAAAGCAAAAGAAAGGTAAAACCAATTCACTCCTTGTTTCGCTCAAAATCGAAAACGATAAAATACTTGTACAATACACTAACATGGGTTAGGCATAGTTGACAAACGTTTTTATCACTTGCCGTCATTTCTCTCGACAGTTAAGATGTGATTCCTGTGCACGCTTTTTTAGAGACACGCGGCCAATGTGATTTCTTTTTTGGCCGCGTTATCCAATAGTGATTCTTGTGTACACAAATGGAGACGCGCGAGACTAGAATTAGAAATGTACTACACCGTTGCATCGAGTCCCTCTGAAACAACGGTTATGCTGTGCGTTTTCGAATATAACCGTTTTACCATTTATCATCATGTGTAGGTACCACATCCGTGATCAAAAAAAAAAATTATCATATGACTACTTCTTTTAGAATAAGTAGACGAAGAACAAGGCATCATAATATTGTGTGTTGGATAAAACCAAGTGCATGCATTTTTTCTTAGCCAAGAAAACAGCCGAAGGGTTTTTCGGTGTCCCGACGGAAAAAATTTTTACGGCAAAATGTAATCGAATTCAGAGAATTTTCCTAGATTGAGCCGGAATCGAATTGAAATACGTATCGGTCAATATATTTCGACGTTTTCATCAAGCTTCAGGCTCTCGGGTCACGCGCGGTTTGTGCGTCATGACTGCTTCCGGAACGGCGCACATAGGTTACGTTTCAAAACGAGTAAAGTAATACCTGCGCAGGGCCAAATTCAAATCACGCCGCGTCTGCCAGGCGCGTGCACAGGAGTCACACCCGTATTTCACCGGTACCGTCATCGGTCGGGGTGGACCTAAGGTTCAACGCTACGAGTGACCTCCCACGAGACACGACTCGTACGACCGACCGATGTGAGCATTGTTAACGTTGTTTTTTTTTTTTTGTCCGCAGACCTGTTCGCCGGCCGACGATGACAGCGCGACGTCGCCGGCCGCAGCCGACAAGCCACCGGCCGAAGCGCCGGGGGCGGGAACGGACGGTGCATCAGAGGGCGGCATCGGTTCCGCGATCAGCAAGTACAAGAGCGATATGAAGGACTTCGGTTCGGAGGTGGTCACGGCCACCGGGGAATTGATGAAAGCGATCAGCTGTGCGACCGTGGCCACATCCAGGTTTCTAGTGGCCGTATGGAACGGCGTTAGCCAGACGACCGCGAAGACCGGCGAGACGGTGGCCACTGGTTACCAGATGGCCAACCGGTTGACCAGCAAATTGCCGATGATCGGCACCATCACCACGGGTGGCGAGCACCTGTTGCTCGCCACCACGTCCACGTTCAGTGAGAACGCGGCGTCCAACAGTGAGCGGCGCAAGAAGATGGTCAACGATCTGTACTCGAAGGTGGACAGTTTCCGTCCGAGCTCCGCTTCGGCCACGGCAGCCGAAGCTCCGTCCACCGCACCTGCCGCCGACGCCAAACCGGACGCCGACGCCCCACCGGACGCCAACGCCCCACCGGCGCGTTGACGTCTGAAAAACCCGAACGTTTTCCAACACTGATACGCTAACCTCTTCAGCCCACCGACAAACCGTTAACAGAGCCTGCGAGAGCTTGGGCGCAAAAAATTACCATTTTCCGCAAAGTTTTTCTTACACGTTATTATTCTACTGCACACTAAATGTCACGAAGCCATGTGAAAAATTAAAAAATAAAAATTATCCCACCACCGTAACCAGAAACCAAATATTACTGTTCAAACCGTGTACCTATACATTTCCCGTTTCATTTTTGTCTGTTGATTTAAGTCATTATTATCGTCTGCTGAATATTAAGTATATTCTCAACCCGACAAAAAAATAATTTTATAATAAACTATACTGTTTTTTATTTTATTTTTTTTTTACTATTTCATTCAACTGTATAATCATTTCATGGGATATTTTTATTTATTTTTTTTTTTTTTTTAATCTTAAACCCTGTAAAACGTACAATTTAAATGATTATTTATGTATAATTTCAATAAAAACAACTAAAAGTACGATTTCAAATGGTAAATCAAAACAAAACCAACAAAAATCACATTACGTTTTATTAAATAATAATTTTTTCGATTTATCCCTAAAACGTATCTGTATCCTTACATGCTCTATTAATATGAAAATAACTTCAATATTGTTTTGCGAATGACTTTGCAGTTTCATTTCATTACAATATATTACGTGTTCCGGTCAACTATTATCTGCGTCTAACACGGGCGGGTTTAAAGGGGTGGCTAAGGGGGCATTAGCTCCCTCCCCACTTGGGACTAAGCTATCTATATTACAAAGCAAAGTATAATTATATATTGATAATTATAATAAAATATCGTCAATGGTCATTGATGAATATGGTACCTATTTTATATATTTTTTTTTATAAATAAATAGCTCATTTTTGTTGTTAATTATATGTATTTACCTATATTTTAAAATGGTTTCAGATTAAAATTGATACTAATAATGTAACTATTTAAACTTTGTCATTATTGTGAAAAAAATGACTTACTTATGAGGGACTCAAAAACATATTCTGTAATTTAAAATTTTATATAGATTTAAAAAATCAACTAACTTAATTCTTAAATCTCTATTAGCTCCTTCCTTAGTTAGTGATAAAACCCGCCCCTGACGTCTAAGGCTCTTCATGAATACTCCTTGCGTCGATGTACTTGCGATTATATTCGTATTATTAACATATTCGGTGCAAACTATGGACCTTTAAGAATAAAATACACGTGTTATTGTTCTTTCACTATATTCATTTATGCTAGAACCTTATACATTTGTATAGATCGTTCAAATTCATTACAATAATCGAATTATGAATTAAATAAAATTGTATATGTTGAAATTTTAAAAATTTATGACTAATTTTGCGTGTTGTTCATAAAAGCCTAAATGAGATTCGAGTTTATAGGATAAATACTTAATTGTTTGAAATTAATGTAAACTATCCTAGCTCAAACAAATAGTTATTTCTTGTATTCATATTTCATTTGCGCATTTAAATCATAAAATTAATAAATATCATTTACACACATGATTGAAATAAATAATGTGTTCGATGTATAAATGTTAACCCGTGAAGTTAACATAGGATAAGTGATAAAGTATCCAAATAGTATAGGTTAATAGTAGTGATGGGTCAAACTGTTCAAATCTCAAACCGAACCGAACTGAACCCTTGATGTTCGGTTCGGTTCGAAATTCGAACTCGGCATGAAAAAAAATCAAACCGAACTATCAAACATCTCTTAATGTTCGAAAATCGAACATGAAAATATTTGTAGAACCAGACCTACTGCCAACGATAGTTCGAAAACCAAATATTTGTACAATTCTTCAAAAGTTATTTCTGAAAAATAAAAATTGATAGTAATTATTTAGAAATAATTAGACTATTGGCGATAGAAATTGATAATCTATAAAGGGTACGTTATGCATTATTTATAATAATAATGTTATTTTTTCAGTCGCATGTTACACATTCACCCTCCGCCGACCAAAACATTAATAAGTTGTTTATCGCCAATAGAGGCAGTGTATCTACATTTATAAATTAGCTATTTTTATTTTTATCATATTTATTATAGAGGTTAGAATCTATTTTGGGTAAATCTATAGTAATATTCCAATATCACGACTGTGCTGTTAATAAAAACATGTTTACAAATTACGTCTTATATTATAAATTCTACTAATCAATCTATATTTGTAAATTATAGTTATTATTACTATTTTTTTTATATATTATTAAAATGTACTGATTGTATTTTCATATTACACTCAATACCCAATAAATATTTGATAAGCTATATGACAACACGAGAGAGTACTATACTGGCTTTGAAAAATAATAATAATAATAAAAAATTATCTAAAATTTAAATGTATTGTAAATAATAAAATTACTTAGACTTAAAAGTTAAAATGTAGAATAGGTAATAAGAAAACTTTAATACAATAGTAATTAATAACTATGGTTGATTAAATTTGTAGGTAGGTACAATATACATGATAAAAAGTATTGAGTTCGAGTTCGACTTAAATCATAATAGGTTCGGTTTAGTAGAAAATATGAAGATTGGTTCAGTTCGAGTTCGAAAAAATAATATAAAGTTCGGTTCAAGTTCGGTTCGATTTAAAAAATCAGGGTTCGACACATCACTAGTTAAAAGGTTAACCAATATATATTGATACTTTTCAGTAATTTAATGCAAATTTAGAAATTAATTTAGTTTATGTCAATGAAATAGTAGACGAATAAAAGTTAATTACTGAATCAAATTTTATTAATCAACGTTTACAAAAAAAAATGCATTTAAAATACAAATCAAACTGTATCTATGTATAAAGGGAGAGAGATAGAGAGAGAAAATCATTATATTTCATTACAAATTATTAATTTTTGTAGCCTTTTTAATTTGTTTAATCATTTAAAATGTCTGTTAATAAATTACCCATTAGTTCTCTAATGATTTCATTAGTTATATTCATCATTACGGAAACATCTCAAAAACATTTAAAATGTAATAGTAATAAAGGTCTACAAATTTATCATCGTGATCCAACCATTTAATGTCCTGTCCAAAACCAGAGATTTACCGTGCCAATTAAGTTTTTCATTTTCATGATAATGAAAATTCTGGTCTAATGTAATGAAACATATTTATGAGAATAAATTAACAATATCAAGCATGAATACATACCTGTAACAACTATCTGATTACAAATTGTTGAAGTATATATTTAACATATATTTTATTATACATATTTGTACAACTAATGGTTACAATAAGTATTGCATTTAATGGCAAAGGAGCTATAGATGTTTTATTAAAACAACTATGATGATATTCCTCAGAAAACACGTAATAAATCTACAAAAACTTATAGCATATTGAAAACGTTTTTTCTGTTTTGCTGTTGTTTTCGTAATTAAAATAAATAATTAATTAATTTGAACGTTTAATGTGTATTTTATGTGACCTCAGATACAGCACTGGATCTACCATACACATGCGTAAAGATACTGAATTATACTTTTGTATTTGTTTTTGAGGCGGTTGTAAAGGTAAATTTGGATTGCAATTAAATCGTTTAATTGTTAATTTTATATTACAGAATAAGCATGTCATTAATTGCACTTCTGTGAACAACACTTGTGTATACGATGTTTGGCTCCGATCCCTGAATAAAAGAGATCATGCCGATTCATTTGGAACAGTTCTGAATTGCAATTTACTTAGCCAAATAGAATTTCAAACACAAAGCAATATACAAAATGACTCATCCAACTCTATTCGCTAACACTGTGATAATTTACTTGTTGGTTGGTTGTTCATTGCAAGTATGTAGTTTTTCTTTTTTTTACACTATTTCTGCTTTGTACTTTATTCACATAAATACTATAATTATTTTTATAGAAGTATATTATTTAAAAAAAAAATATTAAAAAATATTTGTTTTCTAATTTTTTATCCTTCAATGTAACACATAAACATATCATTGTATAAATATCTATCTCTTATAATAATACTTCGATTTACATTATTCAACACTATTACTAATCATGCAACAAAAAAATTTAGTACTGGCAGAAATAACTACATTAAGTAAAAAAAAATCGATATTTTAATTACATAGGTAAGTATAAAATGAAAATAAAAAATATTTATATAATATTAATACACGTAATTACAGTTTTAACAAGTAATTGCCATCAATTAAAATTATTCAACGAATACTAGTGAACATTTTAAACGAATACCTTTTTCGAAATTGATCGAAGTCATCGCAGTACATTATAAATTGATTTTTCTTTCATTATTATTATTATTATTTCACACTTTTCTAATTTTTGTTTATCACACAGATCGGCAGCAACTACGCGGCGCCCAACGAACATAATTTATCTTTCCACACCTTGTCTGACAACATCATGAACTCTGTGGCGTCAATGCCTGGGTATCTAAGTAACGCGGTCAACAGGGTCAGATCGACGGTCAAGGACACATCAAAAATGATGAAGGACGCCGTGGGGAGTACTGGCGAAAACATGACGTCGTTCCTCAGGAAATCGGGATCGGCGGCCCTGGACTTCGGCACTGAGTCCACCGAGCCGGTGAGGAAAATGATCAAGTCGGGCACGCAAACCGCACGAAGACTGAGCAGCTTCTACAGAGATCTGTTCAACGGGATCACCAACACCGTGATGCCATGAACGATAAGATCAGTAAATCCAGGGACGACCCTGTTACGCAATAATTCGCAATCATCTCCATTCATAGTTTGGCGCCGTAAAAATATACTGTACCGATGTTTGACACCGTTTATTAGACATACAATTATTAGACACGTTTTGTTTTATCGTTAATATTATTACTGTACATTTTTTTTGATTTTTTTCCTTTTTCTTACAACAAATAGCATCACATGAGAGTATAAAATAAGAGAGTAAATCAATACCGTCACGTTTTATCACATTCACGTAATGTGTGCTAATCGTTGACTCAATTCCATTTAGTCATTATTTCTCTGAACACGTTTTTTTATTGTTGAGCTATATCAGTATCCTATGTTCTACATACAATAAATCGATTAGATTAACATGAAATACCTACTAATATCATTCATGTGTTATATTTGAAAACATGACATAGTTAAAATTAAATTTAAATATATACATATCATTATTATCACACATTACAACTGAAAATGGTAAACTGTACAATATGCAAATAGAAATATTTGTTTTATTATTCTAGTCACTATCTAGTCTATCATTATAGCAGACCGCAAGGATGAAAATTTAAGATCGTGTGTTAAATATAATCAAATACACTCTCGCTTAATTTATAATGGCACAAATGATTTCTAAAACAAATAGGATAGGTATTTATTTAATTTCTGTTCTTCACTTTGTGTACACTCGAGCAGTATTGAGTGTCAAACAAATCATAAATGAAGTTAATAAATATAATTGACAGTTTTTTATAAAATTGGTGAAGTTTTATGGATAAATACATATTAAAATACAATAACAGATATTTGTATTAATTAAAAATCACGAAATAAAAATTTCTTATTTCAGTACGTACGAAACGTTTTATTAAAATTAAAAACGTTATATGTTAGAGACGGATACCTATATTTTAAACCTTGGGTGAACAACTGTTTTCAAATGGCCATAAAAATGATTGTATACCTGTTACAATACCGAATTTAAAAAAAAAAGTTTAAAAATTCGTGTTTTTTTGCCACATTTACAATATACAACTATTTTAAATTTAAGTAATGATTTGATAATATTTGTATTTAAAAATAAATGGTCTCAAATCTACCTCTGATATAATTAGCGACATTATTTTAATGTCATACAAATCATTATAATTGTTACATCATAATATACCTATATTTTTTAATTATAACTGAACTTACAAATAGTATAAGAGCATCGAAAACGGATTTTCATATTGATTCATTTTTTTTTTCTTATATACAACATTTGAATGTATTAATCTGTATTTTTATTACTTTTTTTCTAAGTATTGTCTACTCTCTAATAAATTTCGGA
This sequence comes from Sipha flava, assembly GCF_003268045.1. Taxonomy (NCBI): domain Eukaryota; kingdom Metazoa; phylum Arthropoda; class Insecta; order Hemiptera; family Aphididae; genus Sipha; species Sipha flava. The sequence continues at coordinate 2,919,121 of NW_020273108.1, forward strand.
TGGAGTAATTATTATTTTCAATATAAAATAATTATTTCCTCTTTGGAACGCATTCATAACTTGTACATTTTATTTTGCCGAGATATAGTTTTCGGGTGAACTAAATGTTAAAATCAAAAACTAGAACCGTCCAAATTTATCGTTACCGATACCAGTGCTGATTTTCAGAAAATAAAATAATTATTTGAATTCAATTCCGATTCTTTGTTAAAAAAAAATAAAGGTACCGGTTCCTGAATCAATAAAATATAATATTATTTCTTATCTAGTGAATATACTTTAATATACCATCGTCCACCCGTTGCATAATATTAGTGCATTATAATAGTAATATTATGGTAGAAAATGAAAAATTATTTTACAATATATTGCTACCAATTAACGTAAAACCCTATGAAATAATGAAACACAGTGGTACTATTATACTATTGAAAACAACATTTGCCAAGAATCGTTTTCGATTGACAGAAAGTTTCACTAACGCATCGTTTGCCATAATAATACACTTGTGGGCAATGATGTTATTATTTTAAGTTTTATTATCATCATTATTTTAATTCGAAGATAATATAATATTGATTCCAATTATGGTGTATACTGGAATAAACATTTCCAAATAAAACTATTTTGTGATAAATATACGCCAAATAAATAATTCAAAAATACTATAATTTTAAACAGGTACCTACCTAGAATGTAAATTTTCTAATGTTTTAGATATAAATGCTGTGAGGATGGATCCCTGATTATTTATAAGCAAAGTTGTAATAACTAATAAGTGATACTAAAAGATACTATTTTATTTTGGAACCTAAAAGAACGTTTATAATTAAAAAAAATTTCAGTCAGTTCCGGTACTTAATTTGTTAATATAAAGGTTTTGGTTCCGGTTCCGATTTCTACTATTTAAAAGGTCCTAGTTGCAGGAACAGTTATTTTCGGTTCGGTTTCTGTCCCTGTTTAAAATAAATTTTTAATTGCTTGAATAATATTTTAGTTGGAGCTTATAAAAATTGCGTTAAACTTTAAGAACAGTGATGGTAAAAAAATTATAAAAAGAAGGAAAAATGTTGGTGCTATCGCTTTCTCAAATTCACCCAGTTTTTAGTATAAAGATTTTTTTTCATTTGCATAAAACATCATCATGCGCTTACATTATTATGCAAGATAAATATAATTCGAAGTACGAGTAAAATTTTATACTTTTTTTTTTAAGATTTCTTGATAATTAACATAAAACATTTATATATACCTCGTTATTCTAATATTTAGTATACATTCTATTCGAAAATATAAGAATTTTATTATTTTAATTATTGTTATTTTTAGTTTTCTTCACTAGATCAAAATCTATGGCTCATTAAAATATTATCCAATAGTTAAGAACGTTTTGAAGCAGTTTTCACCTTCGTTTTTATTTATACAATTTTAATAGCCTACTTAACTATTCATATTTCGAACGTTAGATTTTCTCTAATGGGCGAAATCACTTTTGTGGCTTTGTGATCTAGAACAAAACACGACACCGGCTTTTACATGGTCGATCACTAAACACACCTCCAATAAAAAGGCTTATCGTCGAATAATATTTATTATAAAGACAGTGCCTAACCATCAAAAAATTGAACAACAATTTGCAATTTTCCTATTGTTTTAATGATAGCTATCTTAGCTGATTTATGGTTTAGACGACACAAGACTACCAGCCATCTGGTACGTGTAGGCTACGATTTCGACTTGACATAAGTTTATGTGACAAGCTTTCAAACGACCCAGTCTTAAGGAGAAAATCAGCAGTCATATTGCAGTTAATATTGTCCCACCACGTTTTCAAAAATTAACAGCGTAATATACATTTTAAATTTTGTTTACTTTCCTTCTTTTTATCACAAGCAGACTTTCGTCGAAAAAATTATTAGCAAAATTCAACTGTTTAACAACGCTGAACAAGTATTCTCTCCTCAATCCATATTTTTAAACTACATTATTTATAATGTATGTAAATAAGTTATAAGTTTTTATAAAACTTTGGATAAATATGTATATATTGTATATTTGATAAACTACACTAGCCATGCCCTATATAGATGACTTGGGATGTGGATATAATACTTTTTATCTTTATGTTTTGATACTTCGTTATTTAATTACAAAAATTAAATTATGAATAATTATTCAATGAACGTAAAAAAAAAATAATTTCTAAATTAATTCATTTCGATTAATTTTAAGAAGTGATGTATTTAAAGTTTTAGAAAGTTTGTTAACGGATTTTAAAAACAAGTGTCAATAGAACTCAGATTACTTTTCATGATTTAGTTAAATTTAATTTAACAAATAAAATGTTTAAAATATATTAATTAATATGTAGTATTATTATCGCCATACTACTATTACGAATATTAATTAAAAAAAAAAATTATAAACTATGTAGAATTGTATCACCCACATTAGCCATCCACAAAAATATAGTATTCTTATCACATTTTACTCGTATAGTCCAATATATAACGTTGTTGGACATTAGTTTTCAACAAAATAATACATGTATATACATTGTATATAAAAAAGCGATAAGTTACAATCATTAAAATATTTGTTTAAGATTACTTATAATGATTACTACAATTATATATTATGCAATATAATGCACAATATCTGTTTAATATCTTTACCTTTTTGCTTATCGCTAGATATAATTGTTTAATTGTTTTTAACAATAAGATCAAGGATAAACAATAAATTTATCTAATAATAAAAATAAAAAGTTCAGTAGTATTATACTATTACATGTCATCAGAGTTGGGCATTAGTCGAATAAAATATTATTCAATTAATTATTTGAATAAAAAATTATTCATCATTGATTTATTTTTAATTTTACTATTGATTTTTATTTTTATTCATTATTCAGTTATTCGTTATTCCCTATAATCATATAAATAATAAATCTAAATCCTAAATAACGATGTATAATAATAATAAACTTATTTTTTAGACTTATATATATAGAGGTAATACATATTAATACATATAATAATTGACAAAAATAAATTAAATATACTTTTATATTTAATATCATTATATAATTAATATCATTCATGATTTTAACGAATACATTGATTCTTTATTCAGTACACCACAATTATTCTTAATTCATAAATAAATTAGTTATTCATGTTTTTATTTTTTATTCTTTATTTTGATTTGTTTTTGCCCAACTTTGCATTTCATAGTATTATAGTATTATACATTTAAAATAATAAAACAAATTTACGTTATTATTACCTATAGAAAGATCTAAAATATATTACAAAATAACTAAAATGCTTATTAAAAAATGTTCTATTATAACTCATATTTATAGGATTCTTTTTATTCGATTAATTAATATAAGATTTCAATAATTCTATTTGGAATCTATTAGGAAACTGTAGATTTTACAATATTGCTTGGTCAAATTTTAAAATATAGAAAATTGCGTTGTATATTTTTATGAATTAGGTACATTAATAATATTTGAGCTTATAATTATAACTGGCGTGCGGCTAACATAAACTTACGTTTAAATTAATAGCTGAAACTATGCCCACGAAATAACATAATGTAATAACTAGCGAAATGTTGACAAATGGTTTTATTATGTCCACGAAAGGTAATATACTTTTCATAACTTTACTACCTAGGAACATTGAATACATTTGTTATTAAAATTATTTTTAAGCGCTATTGTTAACAACACCTTTAAAATGCAGCTTTAATTAGTATTATGAAATGCTTTTATGAACTCCGATCACAAACATGATTTGCAAATGCGTACGAGAAAATTAATTATATTATTTTCATGTTTGTTTTCGAGGCAGTTTGACAATATATAAATATAGTTGCAATTAAGCCGCTTAATTGATGATTTTATATTATAGAACATGTATGATATTTATTGAACTTTTGTAAACACGCTATGCACATGTGTGTAATAATACGATGTTTATTCTTTTATTCCAATTACTACATAAGAGCGACCACATCGATTCATTAAACATAAGTTCCACTAACCCATTGGTCACTTAGTCAAATTTAATTTTTGTCGCAAGAATACTAACAAAATGATTCATTCCACTCGATTTTCCACCAATATGATCGTATATTTAATGGTCGGCTATTTGCTTCAGGTATGTAATAATATTCAATCACTATTTTATATATATACATAGATTTAGGCAATAAGTATTGCGAATCTTGTTTTTTTCATTTTGATTAAAACAAGGAATAAATTGGTTATATCATGTATGTATTTATTTAATGTCTAAGTACACGATTTTGATTAAAAGGATAACTCCGATCATAATCAAAGAGAAATGAAAAAATAGTAAATAGGTTCTATGTAGTTAGGGAATATTTTTTAAATTTCTTGAAAGTTTATCAAATGATTGAGAAAAACAGAGGAAAAAATGCGTAAGACTTAAAATGTCAAATAGGATCACTTTTTAGAAAAACTGTTGAATTTTTTTCAATCGAATGTTTGACATACATTTTTCATACCTTTTTAGTTCATTGGATAAAATATCAAACAATAATTGTCAATGATGTACTCAGAAATTTTTTTTTAAATATTTTTTCCTTACGATGAAAATACTTTTTATACGATTAAATCATTGATTTATCTTCATTACATGTTCATTATCAGTGGATTATCATAAATAAACACCAGAGCATTTCTTGACAAACTTGAAATATTTTACATTAAATCAAATTACCGAGTTGTTGAAAACCGAAAACCTGTATGATAACTTTTTATATTCCATTAACGATAAGTCGTGTGTTTCAGATCACTTTATGAACAATGTTTAATAAAAAGTGTACACCTGTGAAGCGTTCGGACGTGTTAGGTAATTTTTAATAATTTCTATAGTTTCAAACCTTTCGTTACTCGAGTAAAATAACATCTTAATACCGGACATGCATATTAGTTCGATAAAAAACGAATTAGCGTTTTACGATGTTTTTATATAGACCTTATATACCTCATAGTATAAGATATGTTACGATTTAAGCGAACCTTACGCTAAGGTGAACGATTTCATCATCGTACGCTTAATACCTATAACCTGATACGTATTACTTTATGATCTGAAAGCGACTTATCAGTGTACCACCTACGCCGGTTATTCAGTTCACAATTGTTCAGCGTTCTAATCCTAAAAAAACAGAACTATCGTTTTTCAGTCGTCGTTTACGGTTTATGCAACAAATACCGTTTTAAAGATACTGACACAACAAATGTAATATAATTAACGGTACTGACAAACCCTCGGGGTTCCACTGTACAGGGCTATAGTCATTACTGAACTGAAGAACTATAGTGTCCAGTTTCGAGATCTATACGATAGGCAGGGACGTGATCGGCAGATGTTTCGGGTGTCCAATCATAATGAAATTAAAAACTGTTGCTAGATATTGCTTAATATTTTTTTTACACTTTAAGTTTACGATATTACGTATCGATTTTCTGGGGTTGTTTATAAAAACCGCTGTCGATCTGTCTATCGCTATAAAATCAATCACTACCAAAACTATTATCTCGCACAATAAATTACATTTGAAGTGCACGGTGGTGAGAATATCGAACCCTTCACGTCAATAGACAGCTCTCCGTGTCGGCGAACACTCCGTTGCCGTTTCACGAACAGCGGAAATACGTTTTAATTTATGTTCATTTTCTCTGTTCACCCTTCAGCTGGGCGGCATTCACGGGGCGCCCGGCAAGCACGCTCTGTGCAGGCGAGCGGTGGATACGCCGCCGGCCGCCGCGGCAACGGACGCCGCGAACGCGGTCACGGCGGCGACGGACAGCGCGGCGTCGACGGCCTCTGACGGCGGTCTGCTGAGCAGCGTCAGTTCGACCGCTATGGATTTCGGCTCGGAGGCCACCAAGTCCGTGGAGGAGATGCTGAAGGCGGGCAGCCGGGTCAATCTGGCCGTGCTCAGCCTGTTCGACAAGCTGTTGGGCGCCGTCAGCCTGACGGTGGCCAAGGGCAGCGACTACGTGGCAAGCGGCGCGGAAACGGTGGACGGTCTGCTCAACGGTTTGCCCGTGGTGGGCGTGGTCACGAGTGGCGCGAAGAATCTCGCGACCGGTGTGTCCAGCACGTTTAACGAGATATCGGCCACCGGGCGGAAGAGCCGTAGGAAAATGTTCGACCAGCTGCGCGAGAAGCTGAACAACAGCAACGGCGCGGCGGCCGCCACCGCCGCCGCAGACCCCACGGCTAACAACGCGGCCGCGGCCACGGCGACCGCCGACACCGCTTAACTCCGCCTTAACTGTGACGGCGGTCGTTACGTCGTTCGTCGGGGAAAGGAAAAAAAAAACCACGCACAAACGTAATCGCACGGAATAAAAAAATACCGATCTTAGTCGTACGTCTTATTATGTATATGTGTACAATACACGGTTTTGATTTTGTTTGTATTTTCGTTTTCCTTTTCTGTCGCCTGCAGTGGCCGACGGTTTGCTGAATAAATACGGCGGCGATGAATTCTCGCTTTCGCGTACGCCGAAACGATGAGATAAAAATAAAAATCATTCCGTCCGTTCTGGAAAACGGAGAAAGTCATCGACACTGAACACGTTAAGGCCGTGGCGAAAAGGGGACCGGGGCGACGGGTAGGCGCGTAAAGCGAGCGAGTAGCGTTTTTCGAGTACGTCCGACCGCGGATACGTTACTTGCACATCACGACGTACGCGGTGCGTTTCCGTTCCGGCCGGCGCTCGTCCGTCGTCGAAAACGCACCCGATTGCCACCGGACGGTAACGCTTACGTTGGCGGTCGCACGGGCGCGGAAAAAAATCGATAAACGTTTTGTTGTTGGAACCGTCGAGTGTTGTGCCGCAGCGCAAAACCGCGACCGGTAACAATGTCCGACGAGTATTATTATTCTGTTGCGGACGAGCACTCGTGTGGATATTTGTTTTGGCACAATGGCACCGCGGAACCCGTCATAATACCCAAATACGCGCATGTACGCGTATCACACGTGTTGCGTTCACTTCTGTGCGTTGTATGCGTTTTCCATCAGCTTAGCCGTTTTTTTCCACGACGAACACATACAATGGGACACGTTTTTTTTTTTTTTTTTTGTTTACCGCGATAACAATAATAACATCTCTAATGAAATATTATTTTCGTTCGAACGCACAACGTCTACAACGTACGCTTGTGCCGTGTGAATACGCCAAAACGATCGACATACGGTTCGGATGTGCCCTGATGATAATTACAACCTTATCGTTTGTTCATACACGCTTTATTATTTCATTTCGTAGTGCACTGCGTTTTTTCTGTGACGTTATGGAAACATTTTCACCTCTGCGATCGTTCCATTTCGCGAGAACACAACGCAATAACACAATGACTCGCAAATAGGTTTTCCTTAGAAAATCATGTGCACGCGCATAAAACAACTCCGTAACAACATGAAACGACATTGTTTCATTTTTTTATCTCATGTGTAATGCATATTACTATGTGCTTGATTTGGAAATAAAGATCATTAATTAATCGAGAACTGATTGAAGGGGCCCAAACACCGTGACTATCAACGTGAATGACATTCATAGGTAACCAACTGTGTATGTGTATCATTGATAATGATTGACAGTCAAATTTTATGAGTGATGTAGATCAAACAATTTTTATCAACAGTCAAAATGATTGACATGGAACACGGACAATCGATTGAAAACCATTCGACCAACAACCAAAATACCGACAGGACAATCGACCGATATTAGATATACTCTGCACTACAATTACATCCACTACAATGTATTTTTTTTATAAAATCTTCAATGTTATGTAGAACGTACAATGCACATGTACTCGATCAACTAAGGGATATTGAATTAATCATTGTGTGTGTTTCGTTTGTATACGTTGGAGTAAACCAATTGATCGCCGTATATGACAATAAACATAAATATAATGTTCGAAGAAATGACAAAGACAGTTGGTTTTATTTGAATTAAAAAAATTTTAAATTATTACTATATCATCGATGGATTGCATCATGCTAAAATGAGCATTCGGTTGCTTAACTGGACATTCATAGTCTTATAGTGTCGGAAATTTTGATAAAATAAATGTGTAAAATACAGTATTTTATATTACCTAGTTGTTAATAAAGATAAAGTCAAGACGTCGAGTAAATTTGTAATCGCTATACGTATTTTATACCTATTACAGTGAAAAAAATGTATGTGTGAAATATTGTCCCGTCATAAGAAGACTGAGAAAAAAGTAGTCAACTAATAAAAAATTTAAATTATTAGGTATATGCTTAATAATCCTAGTATAATATACTAGCTGAATCATCTAAAGTTATCCGGAAAAATAATTGTAACTGTTCAATTCCTTTAAGGTGCATCTCGTGGAAGCAATTTCTTTTAAAGTGTAAATTACCCAAAATAACGTTTAAAATAAAACGTTAAAATAAAACTAACCTGTGTTTTATTAAAACGTAATAACACTAAATTAAATACAATATTAATTAACTATAAATAGAAATAAATTGTTAAGAAAGTTTATAAACAATGAATAATATAAAAGAGTAATATTCGTAACTATCACAAAGATTATATCATAACCTTATTAAGGGAACTATCCATCACATAGATTGTCTATAGACCAGCATACAAGATCAATATAAATATATAATTCAGTAAATTTGGTTACAATATTTTAAACAAGAAGTATTATAATATTGAACGACAAATGATTAATAATAGAGTAAAAAAAAACGTACACACATACTTAAATATATATTGGATGTAGGATGAATCATCATTAATGAAACATATAGTTTAATACACAGTGCAGTCGATTATCCGCCCGAATTCTTAGATTATTACGCTGATAAAACTATAAAAATAATCCAAATAAAATATTAAAACAAAATAATTTAGTTGAACGACAAAATACAATTATTAATATAGTGTATATATTATATGATGAATAAATTAAAAACAAATAATTTTGTAATAGTTCCAATAGATTAATCCAATGCTATTGTTATAATTTATACTCATGAAAGTAATGTAAAACTTTAGGTTATATAAATATTAATAATATTCAATATTTAAAATTCGATCCAGCTATAATTTATACGAAACAAATTAATAAACTAATAACAAATTCGAAAGAAATTATACCTTAATCTCAAAAGAAAATATTATAAGATGATTAAAAAATAATGGCTCCATACTTACATCCACTCATAAAATTACTTAAACAAAATAATCCGATTCATCCATTAATTCACTTTAAAACTGTTACATCTTATAATCTTACTAAATATTTACACTTATAAAAAATAAAATAAACATGAATACTGATACTTCTATAAAAAAATAAGTATTATTTCGATAAAAAAAATTCAAAAAATTAACTTAAGTACAAAATTATTTCTTTTGACGTTAAAAATATATACACAGTGTTACATGTTCACTATAAATTCATTTCTAAACACAAATAAGTAAATATGATATTTTAAAAATAAGCTTATATACAGTAACAAATTCAAATCAAACGAAATAAAAAAATTATTCAATTGATAAATTAAATTATTAATCAGAATTTTTCTAATATATATATTATCCCTATATTTATATAAAACGAACTGGTCTTTCTTTTGTTCCCGTTGTGTGATGATACTATTTAATATTTTTCCATTTTTAGTTGTTCCAAATACCTTCCTGAATATCACCACGTCGCTTGATTTTTCATTTTTTATGCCTGAGAGAAGAGGGAAGGAGATTATATTACACATTATATTTAAAAGTTACGGTTTTTAGCTTACCATTTAAATATTTTAACAAGTTTTTTTTCACAAAGTTGTACCAAATACTTCTATGAGTTGTCAATTATTCATAATTTTATTTTATTCTTCATTTCAGTTATAATCGTGATGAATTACTTTTCTATCGATACAGTTGTTGATAGTGAAGAATCGATACATTTTCCTAGAGAGTCCTTAAATTCACAAACATTCTGGTGTATCTTTTAAAAGTTTTGAATTCTCTAAGGTTATATTTTAAGTCTAGGCTACGGGTCCCCTAATTTACAAAAAATTAAATTAATTAATAATTAAAGCTAAAATTTTGATTGGATGTGCTAAGGGAGAAAAAATATTTTTACTGAAATTACCATTATACATCCGATTTTCCGTACGATGGAATCATTCTATGATATCATCGACTGGTATGCCTACATCATTGAAAATGCGCAACAGTGCAAGGTTGCATAAGCGAACCTGGCCCATTTTTGAGCGTAACCATATTTTTAGTATACAGTACAAACATAAAGCAAATAGTAAATAAAAATAATTAAAAACTAATAGCCTAATAACCTAGATTTATAATCAAATTAGGAAATTCACTAATTTACCTCATTATCAATTTATTATATTACATTATTTAACACTATCGAAAAAAGGAAAAAAATTTCGAAATAATTGTAAAAACATGAGGAAACAAATGCCCATATCTCCCTTCCCCAGATACGGCATTTATATTAGTCACGTCAAATAACTGCGGTACGATCGTCGGTATACCACGTGAACACATTGTCGGTATTCAGGGATGGCCAACATCAATTTTTCTTCCTTTTTATTCATTATATCGTGTTTACTATACATCGTATTTTTTTCTTTTATTTTTTCGCTATTATAAACATACATAATATTATGTTTAAATTGAAATAGAAATGTCTTGTTTTACGTGTTGAAGTGTTTTACTACACGAATACAAAAGAGTCCGCCGAATCTTTGCGTCTACTGATAAAATTGTTGTGGCTGTGACGTAACATCTATAAGCGATTTTCCATTTCAAGAGCGGGTGAAAATATGCATTTCACCCGCCCGGTAAAAACGACCTCGCCACTGACCAACACGCGTACGAAACGAGAACGTGACGAGAATCTACCAAACGACCATGTACGTACGCGGGTAAGATCAGCTGTCACACGGTGATGGTCGCGAGAGACGGGGTGGTTACAGGTTTAGGGCGAAGGAAAATCATCCGGTCGTGCTACAATGGGAATAATAATGTCGTCACCATGTAACACTATTGTCCGCTGCCGATCTCTGTTGTTGTTCGTTCTCATCACCGGTGTACCTTTAATAATGCTAATACGCTCACTGCATTATGTCGATACGGGCGTCCGGCCGCATGCTCTTATCGCGCGCGGAACATCTCCGACGAACGGAGACATGTAGTCGTCGCAACGCGCCCCAGACCGTTACCGCATCGTCGAGCTCGTCGCCCGAAAACATCGCGAACAATCGGTACCGTAGCAGCCAAACATTGCGCCCGGGACGAAACTTCAAAATGGGCCCTTATGTATTTTTAATTTAAAAATATTATGCTTATTATTTTCAATGATTACTTTAATTAATATGAAGGATGTTAAAGCCTTTGTAAACAAAATATACGACGTTTACCGTTGTAATTTTTAACATTAAATGCAAGATTTTCATTTTTGCACTCTCCCAGGAATCGCACCCGGGGCTTAGACACATCTCGTCACCCCCCCCTTGCTACGGCTCTTTGAACAACGAATAATCAGTATTTCCAAACGCCAATCCGGCACCGAGGTAGGGCCATGGTCGTACCTGAAAATGCCTGGACCTATCAGTGGCTCCCATCACTGGCCTGACCTTAGCCTTATTAATAAAAGTGCAATCATTTTAAAGCGGTTTCGTCGTACTTCTGTAATCGTATACAATTTTAAATCCTAGTATATTGCTCATGTTTTTTTCCCCCAAAACCTATTTTCTATTTCATTGGCTTACCTTATAACTTATTTAAACTTTAACCTTAAACTGTTAACCTATTATTGGCTCTACATAAAAAAAAAAAATTTTTAAATCTTGCATCAAAATGTTAGTTAGAGATGTCCAAGACGTTGGAACCGTATTTTGACACCGTCACTTCTCGTACGTACAAATAAAATAATAATAATACATATATAAGTAGAACTATTATCCCAGACGGTGTACCGTCATCAGCAAACAATGATCATATCGTTACCCAAAATACATATAATAATTAATGGCTAACAACATAATATAAATTACGTATTACAATTATTTTAAAACCATTGATTGTGTGTAAAAAAGTACATAAACAATTATTTTAAAATAATAGTTTTATATGAAAACAAAAAAAAAAATGATTTAAGAAGAGTTATTATTAAATATTCTATAGTTTATTAAATTAAACTAAATGATTTACAAAATTATACCTATCAATTTTTCCTAAGCTGTTAACAAAATCTAATTTCAATTCCCATGTTCCCATTTATCTTTATAAAATTAGTGTTTTAGTTCTGGTTTGCTTGTCAACCGTCTGTTTCACCGGTTACTATTTAGAGATATAACCGTGAAACACATTGGTTAAGGTTGCAAGTATAGTCCGACAATCGGTATGCGTTAGAATTTAGAATCGTAATAATTCCTCCGGGATATTATTTTAATATTTTCATTACACTTATACAACAATGTTCTACTGTATTTTCGATTACCAGTGCGACGCCGGTAACAGAATAATAATACGTGATCTTATAGATGACAGTGTTCCGGGTTAGAAAAATAAAAGTTTTCTTGTTTTTTTTTTTTCGACCACGCCGAGTCGACGTCCACTTGTGGTTATCGACGACCGTGAAAACGTAATTTACCCTAGGAGTGCTAAAAATCATTACGGGTGGAAAAATAATATTGTCCGTCAAGCTCGCGTAACATCTTACTACGAGTGCGACGCGTTTGTCGGAATAATAATAACATTGAATCAATCCGTCAATGAAACACTGCAATATAGTTTTCGTAATCGTTTAACAACCGTGCGTAACACGAACGTTTGTTTCGAATTATTTAGTGAAGGTGAGAATTTTTCAAATTGAAAAACGTCACGTGTTTCAAGAACCGCGACCTAACCGGTGCGCAACTCTGTTTTTCGGTTACTCGACGACCAAACTCTTTTGATCCGATGCACTTAGCATGCCCCTGGACCGGTCCTTCCGCCCTCGTCCCCACCTGCTAAGGGAAAAAAATCTTGCGACCGCGTCCGGACGCGCGACCACGTCCAGAAACGCTGACCGCGAACGGACGACCCATCGCGGTCGCATTATCGCGCGCACGACAATAACGCAATGATGCCGAGTGGTTATAACGACCGGGTGTGCATCTGTCTTCCCGCCGCCGGTGCATTATACGCGTACCCATTTACAATATCATGTCCGCCGCTCTAATCCCGGCCCGATCGACGGTTTACAATATTATATTGTGCGCGTGTATCGCATTATTATTTTCCGCAACGGCGACGAGTGTGCGGTAATAACCGCGCATCAGCAGCAGCAGCAGCAGCAGCAACAACAACAACGACAACAGAGCATCAGGGGCACAAACAAACAAAAAAAAAAAAAAAACAACAAATAAAGACGGGAAAAAACGGCACTTTTGTGCGACCCGGGCCAACTGATTTTCGCAGTACTCGACATCATTACGCATAATGTGATGTTACAATAATAGGACGCAGAGTGCGCCGAATTATCGTATTACCGTGCGGTGGAGCGCGGCGCATTTCGATCCGTGACCCCTAAATCCATTTCGTTCCGACGAGACGGTCACGGTGGTGTACGCGGAATACATGATATTATAATAGTTTCGTTTACCAGTGAACTATGGGTGAATTATCCTCCGCCACCCCACCATATCCACCGACTACGACCCCTATTACGGAATTCGAGACCTCCGGTTAGTGCGCAATGAACGTTGGCCCACCAAATTATACTGATGCGATAAATACCGCGTACGAGTACTGCAATGAACACCCGATCGAGGAGATTCGAGATCGGGACGGACCTGGTATTCGTCCAGAAATGTCCCCTTCCGCAAGTCAGCGCAGTATTTTTACGAAAACGAACCAAACGCGTTGATTTATAAACTGATTTATCTTGTCCGTGTTTTCCTCCCATGCACATGCACCGACCACATTTACATAATCAGAATGCGATATCCAGACTCGGATAGTGTTTGGATCGCGAAATTCGGAATGGTTTTTAAGAACCCCCGAACACTTGAAATCATTTTTTTTATATGGTACGAGTATTTTGAATACTTCTTACGAGCATTCTAAACACAGTACTCTGGGTAGTTTTTCAACGTTAAATCACCTTTTTTCAATAATTACACAATTTTTCCGTAAAACTGTATCTGTACTCGTATTCGTATGCAAGAAATTACATACTTTTTTATTGTAATATTAAATTACATGGATTATTGCCAACTTTAGCAGAACAGTATTCAATGGCGTAGCCAGAAGAATATTTTTTGAGAAGGGGGGGGTTCAATTTTCAATTTTCTTTTAAATAAGTACCTACCAACTTTCTTATTTTTATACTTTTTTAATATTTTATATGTTTTATGTGTTTTATTAAACTAAAATATAAAATGTTTTATTATTTAGTTCATTCAAACTGTGGAGATTATTTAATGATGACATGATACAACATTATTCCTATGTGTTAAAATAATTGCATATTTTACAAAATAATAGATTTATAATGAGAGAGAGAGTTATAATCCATTAACTCACGCCACTGGCAGTGTTATTATTTTCCAATTTTGTAACAATAGTGATAAAATAATTTGTCAATGAAACATGCTCGTAGATACATTTTGGAAAAATACTAGAAAAGTATTTAGATAACTTTTATAGTAGTCATTTTTAATAATGTATTCGGAGAATTCAATTTTTCTTAATAATTCGAATATTCATTCAAATTACTTAAAAAACTATACTACAAAAGTCTAGTACTTATTTTTCGCAATTTGACAAACAACTTAAAATAATTTTAGAAGGAGATTATAGTTCTTAAATTTTGTCTTTCAGTACAAAATACTACTATTTTTTTATTCTTTAATAATAATAAAACTATTTTTAATTCACCAATATTGATTATACATTTTAGACATATTTCGTCTAATATATGGTATAAGAATTTATATAATAATATTAATAATTTTTTAAATCATTTATTTGGTTTCCAAAAATGGTAATATCTCGAAAAATTAAATAGGTATTTGACAAGAAGATCTATAACCCTTCTTAATCAGTGGCCGATGAATTATTTAGATATAATTACTTAATAAAACGTATGATGTACCGATGAAAATTTCGATCGAAATAAGTATTGTGTAATTCATGGTATCACAGTAACCAATTCTAGACTAAATATTAGTTGTATAATAAATATGAATCAATAAAAATACAATTTGAAATCAGATAATACATCTTATCCGTTTTTATTTTATTTATTTCGCCAATAAATTTTTGTACCTATATTATAGGATATTATCCTACCCTAATTTTTACCATATCTTATTTATAAAAGATCAAACTACGATAATCATTCGGAATCTTATCTTATAATTTTATGTATTTTAGAACTTACCGTTATCACTCGATAAAAATTCGAACTTTCAAATTTTTACCGATACTAATCGGTAAAACATATATTTAACAACTATTGGTACTTTTACTGTAATGCGTATAAATACGACACTATAATAAAGTTTTTGTATTTTTATGTTATTTTATTTTGGTAGTTATTGAACTAATATTCATTCTTCAGATGCTGTGGTACTCGATTACTAACGACTTATTTGAACATAATGATAAAAATTTGTATCGTAGCTGTTAGGTTAATCTAACCATTCGATTGATTTCTTCTTGTAAATTAATAATTCATTAATAAATTAAAATACTATTGCGTTACTAATAAAGCAACGATTGTTTAGTTAGCTATATTGTGAAAACTCCATAATTCTTTTGTATATGACACTAGAGCCAAAAATTTACGAAGATCTTTGAAATAAATTGTTAGGAAGAACTTTGTAATGTAAAATGTAAAACCAAAATCAATAATAATCCAAAGGCGTATTCTTCCATTTTACTAAAAGCACAAACACAAGTTTACTTAACCAATAACGAAATATTTTAGTTTTTCAATTATTTTAACAATTAACATAAACTTATTTCACATTGTATTGAAATGGATTGCATAAGAACAATAATTGTTCTTAAAAATGTTAATTATTAACATTTTTAATGATAATTTTTATGTAAGCACTTTTATTCTCCAATATAGCAAATAAAATAATGTATAAAATAAAGTGTCATAAACATATGTTACCCGAATCTTCATGTTGCAGATATCTACATTTAGCAACAATTCGTTAAACACAAATAATTATATAAATTTATGTTTAAGCTTTTTATTGAAGATATTTCCACTTTTAATAAATTACATTTCAATAATTATCAATGTTAATTATATTTACAAAGCAAATTTATGAAAAATCTAATGATGCTATACGATAAATTAGATTATTAATTAAAAACTAATTGATTTACAGTAGAAAGCAAGATGAAGTAGTATGAACAATAGAGTTTTATTTTTTATTTTTACAAGAAATATATAATCTATGCATTCAATTAGCATAATAAATATATGTGATATTAGATACAAAAAACATATGTACTTACGTGAATAAGGAGCCATCCATTGGTGGTACTTAACTTAGAATTTTTTGTAGGGTTAAGTTAAATGGTCTCTACAACATTTCATTTTAAGTCTGCGCCTGGGATTTCCAGGAGGCGTTGGGATATGTAGGTTTTTAATTAGAAGGTTTTTGTGGTTTTCTAATCTAGTATATAAACGTTTATAGAATCCAGCTTCTTCTTCTTCTATTGTTCTATATCTAGGTATTTATGAAAGATCAGATTAGCGACAAAGGGTGAAACATTGGTGATATTTCAGGTGATGCCCGTTTCCACCAAAAGTAGACCTTTCCCTTTTCCACCAATACCCGTTTCCATCAAAAGTGTATCATTCCCTTTTCCACCAATATCCATTTCCACCAAACGAGATATTCACCACGTTTTTAGCAAAACAATTGTATACCTACTACGTTTAAATTAAAAGTTATAGCACAGAAATAATTGTATTTAACATATACTATTAATTCAATAAATGTAAAGGCATTATATAATATATACAATATCGGTTGGAAAATGTTAAATTTTATTTAAAAAAATGGTCATATATAAAAAGATGAAAAAATAATATATTATGATATACGTTATGTAAATTGTAACTATATATATAATTATTTGATATTTGTTAACTGATCCAATAAAAAATTTAAAGTTTTTCAATACTAGTGTTTTATTTCCACGTCGATAACTTTAGCCATCATAGAATTATAAATTTTAAAATGTACGTTTTATTTTAACACACATGCAGTTGTAATGCATTATTTAAACTGTGCCATCTTTTCACTTGTTCATAAAGTATTTAATTATTTAGATATTATAATGGTTAATGAACATAAAAGTACATACATAAGTATGATAACGGTTTAATATACAATTAAATACAATAAATGTACAATATGCATTGATTATATTGTGTGTATATTTAAATATATTTTACATCAATCCGAAAAACTCATGAAAAATATAGGTATTTTATCTTATTTGGTGGAAATGGATATTGGTGGAAAAGAGAAAGGTCTACTTTTGGTGGAAACATGTTACGCCCAATTTTTCGTAGTGAGATATTTTGGAATGCCTGGATTTTGTATAAATTAGATTTTTTTGCTGATTCTCAAAGTTGTATTCCATATGTCCACATAAGATTCAGAAGAGATTTAAATATTAGTGGCTTAGTTTTTAGTATTGTGAGCTTATTTTTTGAAAGTAATATTTTTAAAGATCGGGACTGAGCATTCAGTATTAATCTTTTTTTTTTTTATATGATTTTGCCATATTAAATTTTACCAAGGTTTAGACTGTGGTTTAATTTAACAGTGTCTAAAAATGGAATGGGAATGTTAATTACAGTTATGTTAAGGCAAAGTCAAAAATTGTCGAAATCAATCAATTCGGCTATTGTTGAACAAGTACCGAGGAACTCTTTTACGACTCGAATACCTAGCAATTTTATGGGGTGGTTTAGAAGTAATGGGAGCTTGATCAGCATTTGATTGACTTTCTTCTACGGATGTTTCATCTGGTGGTTTAGTTGGTTTTAGTAATTCAAATTGATTTCGATAAATGTTGAAGCATTTTTGGAGATTATTATTCGAAGTTAGACGAACTTGAGTGATTACGTTTTTTATCGTTATTGACGATTTCCTGTGGTGACTTCGGTTTATTTACATTAGTTTTTATCGTCTTGTTTTTATTATTTTCATTATTTCTGTTAGGATTATTCATATTAAATATTTAATTGTATTATGTTGAAAAGTTGTATGGACTACAGAGTAATGTAATTAAATTGAAGTGTTATAGATTAATCGCGTGTCCAAAGGTTACCGACGTGGCGGTGCCTTGTAGTAAGATTATACTCGTATATATTATTTAACTATGCACTACGATATGACGGTACTTTTTAGACTAGAATTTACTTTTCGCAAAAAAATGGTTGATTAATGCAGCTAGTTGACATTGAAGTCAGTAGTTGCTTAAAAAACTACGTCGAGTGATATACGATACGAATAATTCAGGCGAGTTTAAACGATACTAATTTTATCATAACACGGAGGCAACAAAAATATGTGCGTACAATTTGGCTGTTCGCACATGATTATAAAGTTTTATTATATTATTAAATTACAGACTTGGGTAAAATACATTTTAAAAGTATTTAGAATAAATACTCGAATATTTACAAAAAATAGTATTCCGAATATGTATTCAAATTCATTATACAAATTGTATTCCAAATACTTTTAAAATACTTCTAGTTTTCATACTGTAAAAATAATAAATGCCCACTCAACAGAAACATTTGAAATTGTAGACTAAATATATGTTATTGTATTGTATTTTTATATTACATAACTGTTATAGTTTATGGTTTACAACAATAATAAATACCTGATATTAGCTTAAACAAAATACGACAGAGAAATAATAAAATCATTTAAAAAGAGATGATTTAACGGTATTCGAAATACAGTATTCAGGATACTCGTTATAAGTATTCAAAATATTTTATTGAATACTTTCAAAAAAAGTATTCCGAATATTGTATTCGGAATACTACCCAAGTCTGTTAAATTATCATTATATTATTTTTATTACTATAGTTCTTTAAAATAACGGCTTATTTTATTGCATTAAGTTTAATACCATGAACACATGCAAGAATCAGTGATATTATGACCAACCATCAAAATATAGTGAGTACGTAGGAATTATATTGTGAATATTATCAACATGCCGTTTTTTCCGAATGAATTTGTTATACTTCAATCAATTTAAAACTACTAATAAGGGCGTAAGTAAATATTATTTACGAGAAAAAAGTTGATATATTTATTAATTTTAATATTACTTATTTATTTATTAACTAGAGTTTTATCAATGGGGGTTTGAACCCCCAACCCCTCTCACATACGTCGCTTACTATTGATCCTTAATCAATGCTTTAAGAAAATATGCGTGGTCATTTTAAGCGTAAACATTTTTTTTTACTTACCAGGATAAATACTTTGTTATAGGTTTTATTATATTAATTGACAAATCGATTTGACTATTATTTCTATTGATATATTTTTATCATTATATTTTCTCTTTGTATTTATAAGAATTATACGTGTAGTGTGTGCATAACTGATTCAAGAACTAATGGATCGTATATAGTTTCAATGTATTATGATATATAATATATTAAATTTTTGAATTTCAACTAAATCAGGCATATGTAATATCAATATTCTGGTGACGGATAAAGTTATTTATTGGAACTAAGATATAGTTAATCATCGATACCAAATGCGGATTGATTTTATAATTGTAGAACCCTAATTAGGAGTATATTACTATATAACATTACAAATTATACAATTTAAATCTATATGATACAAAAAAAAAAAAAAAAATTAAAAGTTGAATATTATTGCTGACATATCAGTCAAGATTAATTATTTTTTCTATTGAACAGTGGTTATTGAACATTTATATTATCGATTATTTGATCGAACCACTAAAATCGTTAGCAATACACAAACGAAATTTGCTAAACAAACTGTTCTAATAATTTCAATTCTTCGGTTGTAGAGTAACAACTGTTCAATTGAACATCATAGGAGGTAAACAAGGTACAGACATAACATTAGTATATATGTTGGTATGTTAACTATTTAACAATTCAATGCCACTTCTACCAAAATTATTAGAACTATAATCACAGTAATATTATTTAGTACGGTGTATCGAATTAGTAACATTTAGTTTTGTATCGTGATAATTATAATGAAATGAATGGGTTACCATACAGAATATTACGTTGACTTAACCAGGTACGTATATTTTTCTAATCCTTAAACGTCTATTGATACGAAACCAGTTCAATATTCTATAATACCACCAAGAATCATAATTTAATTTACAACCAAAATTTAGGATCTTTATATTTTAATGTGATGTTCTTCACTATTGTATTGTGTTTCACTAATAAAATAATACTAAAACAAATAATTTTCATTACAATTTACAATTGTAAACATAATGTGATAAATATATTCTTAATTTAAAACAAATTAAACATCCGAAGTTTTCTCTTGCAAAAAATACTCGAATTGTCACAATACCGTGGTAATATTAACCACTTAAAAATCTACATAATTCTTGGACCTGTTAACTAGGTCAAGTTTCATGTAGCACATAATGGTAAGTTATATTTCAGCAATTGATCACGTTGTTACATAATGCATTCTTTAAGAACTTCACATTTACGCATTTTATTCAAAATTTACTTGACTATAAAAAAAATATACTACAGTAAAAATTAAACCTATTTCAATAATATCATAGCATTATAATATTAAAAAATATTCATTATTATTTCAATCATGTAGGATGGTTTTAAAGTAAGTATCAAATTATTAATTGTAAACCTTTATTCTGTCTCGTAATTTTGGTAAAATTATAATTTATAAGTTGATAGATGGAAACACAATACCCACGATAAACACGCCAACCATAAAATATCGCAAAAATACTATTTATAAATTAAAAATGTGTACTCCGTTTTATATTTCGAAGAGAGCAGCATAACAATTTGATAAAAAATTGTATTTAAATAGTTTAATTTTGATCTATTGTAATAATTGTTTAGGTATGTAATTTAAATTATTTTTAAATTACACGAGAACAATATTTTGATTTGTGAAACGTTTTAAAATCCAGTGAAACGCTATTAAAATTTAATTTATGGTTTATTTATTTATTTTACATTTTTTTACTCGATTGATTTATGATACTATGATAATATGGAAAAAATCTGTTTTTTCTCTTTTTATAAATACAATTTAATGTTGATTCGTTGTTCTGAAATGAGTTTCGTTGCACAGAAATGTCTGTGGATGATTTGACGTAGACGATTTATAAACCCCTGCAAATTGTTTACCCAAAGTTTATAACTCACGTGAAAAACGGTTTTCCATGTATTATTTGCTCGGACGTGGTTTTTTCTTAAGTAAACGATACTCGTGTTCGGAACGCTGCGCGTTTGCGATTTCTCCGCGAGCGGATAGTTAACAGGCTAGTGGCGATGAATGCTTTGTTTGTGCTGCTGAAAGTTTTCCGTATCGAAGCGATCGAGCGTGAAAAACCGCGCGCGCCGAACGACGTACAATCATAGGCACGACTAAGGGGGGAGCTCAGCCACCCCGGACCAAGATTTAGCCCCCCCCCCCATAAATATCCCATGTCTTACATGGCGTACCGCATACAGCATGCTTAACTCACAATAGCGTTACACGCGAAAAAAGACACATTGCAGTAAATCCAACTTGGCTCAGAATCTAAAATACATATTATATACCATGGTAATTAACATTGTACACAAGATTAGATCTACAGGTTATTTTAAGTTTTTGGTAGGAGGGCTGTAGCCCCCTCTCCCCCCCCACCGATTTTTTTTACTCTGGTTGCGCGTGCGCGTGCAATGCCGGAACATTCCATGTAAGCGGCGCTGATCAAAAGTCGTGACGGTCCGCCCGGGACGTGTGTCCGCGCGGACGGATCGCAGCTTCCTCGGAGCGGTCCAAGTGCACAGCGGGCGACCGCGTTTCTCGGCGACGGAAAAATGTTCTAAGGAGGGCCGACAGTATTGTGCAGCGGACCCGTAGGCCGTCGATAGCGTGAAAAAAAACCCCCACGCCGCGTACAATGTGAACACGTTTGTGTGGAAATCGGCGGCGGATGGGAAAAGAAAAAGGAACGCGCACGAGAATCGTTTCGAGCACAAAAGCCGCCGCCGCAGCAACGCGGTTTCGAGGACCACACACGTATTACATTATACTGTACGTATTGGTTTGAGGATCACGTCGACTTCTGGAAACGAGACGAACCGTGAACACGACTGACTGCGTTTTCGGGTGGTGTTGTTGTTATTATTATTATTATTTTCCTTTCAGGTATTATCATCGATACACGAATATTATTACAATTATTATTATTATTATTATTATTATTATTATTATTATTATTATTATTATTACAACAGCATCGGGCGTACGCGGTCGTGTTTGTTTTATTTAGTCCGCTTGACTAAACGTTTTTATTGGATTCGCCCGAACGGAGGGTGCCGCCGGCGCAACAATAACACGGTGTTCGCGCGGTGAGTGCGTAACGTGGTGGTGCCCGCGAACCGGTGGCGGAGGGGGTGGTAAAACGTATTACCGTCGATCTAACTCGCGCGGTCAGGTCGTCGCGCGCGGTGTCCATTGTACGCGCGACGTGCACGCGGAACTACCCCGCGACCGGCGCCCCCGGACCTACTTACCCGCAGGGCTTGTACTCGGCCCCGCCCAGAACATGGTCGTCCGCCACCCGAGGGGTATCGCCCGTTGCGTACCGAGCCGGTTACCCGGCACGCGGTAACGCGACAGCGGGGACGTTCGCTCCCTCTCGGATCGTATACAACACGACCGGCTGGGGCCCGGTCCGATGGTTATCGGCTGGCGTGGTGGCTTCCGCACTCGGCCATTTTACTGAAATCCGATCGCGGTTTCGTTTTGTACAAAGCAACAACAACAATAACGATAGAGATCCTCGACGACACGGGTTCGCGGTTTCATCCGTTTCCGTACGTGTGTACCGCCTCCCGTTGCATCACCCTTGCTTGACGTGCAGCAACGATGAACTCGATACCTCCGCGCAGCAAAACGATACGTCATAATATTTATCGTGGACCGGAGGCATTGTGCAACGGGCCGTTGTACACGCACAGCGAGTGTTTAAGTCTCCTGCTGCAACCGCGATGATTTGGTTCTTTGCGTTTTCATAAAACGAGCGGGATCGGTTGCGAAACCGGAACATCTAGTGCACAGCAGCTTAAGGATACTCCGATAAATAATGTAAACCATTTTAAAATTATGAAAACTATGGTGAATCCGTTCGATCATGTTACCAAACTCGGTTATTAGTGTTGTTGCAGTCTTGTTATCACTCAATTCGTATACAGTGAAACCTCCCATAAAGGACACCCTCTAAATAGCGGACATTTTTTGGAGAACGGGGAAATTTTCATTACTTTTATATAGGAAAACCTCTAAATACCGGTCAGTCTAAATAACGGATACTTTTATGGAATTTAAATTTTTGATTTTAATAATTTCTATCGAAAATGTAGAAAAACAATTGTGGAATGTCTAGGTAAAAGTCTACGCTCGTAAATTGTATTTTATCGATATTACCCATTATACATTATTAAACTGTTATACCTTATCTTATCCGTTCAGTCATGGAAATTTTATGACGTTGACATTGGAAGTCTACAGGAGGCATTGGCAGCAGTGAAGGGTATACGTAATACATTTCTTAAATACAGAAATGTACTTCATTATTCTACAGCATAGCGGAATTAGAAAATGCATTAAAATTAAAAATAACTTCGCGTCAAAATACGAAAAAATCTAAAAGAACTGATTGCTTTAATATATATTAGTTTTCTTTTTTATACTATCAATTTTTTACCTTTTTACCTGCGCATATTTAAAAATAATTTAAATTTATTATGTACCAGTGTGTATCTATAAATAATTTCAAATAAATAAATACATTTTTCAACTATAGTTTCAATTTTTACTTTTCTAATATTATATTTCTCCCTCTAAATACCGGACACCTCAGAATAGTGGACAAAATTTCAGCGATTAAGGATTTTCAGTATTTATAGGTTTCACTGTAATTTAAACAAATATGCGTTCCCTACCGCTTGGCTAGTAGTGGCAGGAAGTTGTTTCTACCCGGATTACCGATTTCATAAGCTCACCCACCAAAATTAGTTACACTACATAAGTTTAAACGACCACTAATACCATTGACTGTATATATGTTTACATTTATAAATTATAATTCTGTATTTCTCATTTCATATTATTATTATTGTATGTTCAATGAATGAGTATTTTAACATAATAATGATTTTTTTGGTTTTCTTTTTTAATGACCACTCAATCCCATTTTTTTCATGAATCACGTGATCCAAATGTAATCCCTTCACGCCACTACTTCGTTTGACTAAGACACTATTTTTACTTGGTAATTTTTTTTATTTATTCCCAATATTTTTAAACTATAATACTAATATCTTAGCACATTTCTATGGTAGAAATTATAATTCATGGATAAAATCCATGTGTTATAACAATTCATACACGTTGACCATGCTTTATCACACTCAAAACGAATATATTGAAAATATCTTCTATATTATTGAAAACAATTAATACCTTGAACTTGCAATTAAAAAAAAAACAATAAATTTAAACATATGAGATTTATTTGCGAAATTGAAATATATACGATAGAGATTCTTGATTAATAAAAATTGGTCTTCATTTATTCTGCTGGCTTCTTAATTTAATTCAATTTTTTTCTATATACATTTGTTATTAGTTTTATTTTTATTTTTATTATTATTTACCAGAATTAATACCATTGTTATTTTCTTTTATGTAATTGCTTTGTTGTAATGTGTGAATAAAATCAAATTAAAATAAAAAGAAATTGGTCTTATTATAGTGGTTAGAAATACGTTTA
Source organism: Sipha flava (assembly GCF_003268045.1). Classification (NCBI taxonomy): domain Eukaryota; kingdom Metazoa; phylum Arthropoda; class Insecta; order Hemiptera; family Aphididae; genus Sipha; species Sipha flava. The sequence continues at coordinate 2,944,298 of NW_020273108.1, forward strand.
GTATTGGGAATCTCTAATACTACAATTATTAATAAAACCAGGATTGTATTGGTTTTATAATAGTATTTCAATTTTCAATTAACACTTTTCCAGAAAATTTATTTAAGAGGACCATGTCCATGTGTTGATTCTGTCTTAAAAACATAATATTATACTATAACCAAGATAATCTGCGTTCATTAAAATCAATTTTGTGTTTTCAAAATTAGAGTATACCCTTATTCAAGTCTAAAGATACGTATGTGTGATGATTTATGTAATAGTTTTTACAATATTATAATTTCCAAGCTAGTAATTATTATGTGAAATTTTACAATTTATAAAATTTCATCACTCGCTTAAAAGTTTAAATATCGCACAGTTAATGTTGTTCCTTTTAAATTTGGTAATATGCCAATTTACACTAATATTATGTTCTAAAACAAAATTTATTTTACTGAACACAGATTTGCATTATATACGTTTGTAAGATGGAGATAGCACATACAAGTATGGTATCTTCTTAAGTACTTTTTCAATAAAATTAATCACACAAATAACATTTTTGGAAATAAAGATGTTCAATTAAGTTCACTAAGCTTTAACTTTAAAACAATGATTAATTTAATAATTTGTACACAGTTAATTAACCTAAATTATCTTGAAATATAATATTTGTATAAATAATATATTCAAATTTAATCTAGTGAAACTTCTCAAACAATAAATAACGATTTTTCAAAGAATATTAAGAGTAATTTTAAAGGTTATTCATATTGCCTCTCATAAGATATGAACATAGGTAATCGTCTGGATAATACTTTGAACAAGTTAATTAAAATTAAATTTTAATAATCTTATTACTAATTTACAAAATGGAAGTAGTTTTTGTAATATTGCTGTAGAATTTTCAGTAAAATCTTTATCGTATGAACTTTTTTTTTTTATAGTAAAATAACTTATGAATACTACACTGAAACTTTTCTACAAAAGTGAACTATTATTAATATCTTTAAAATCATCTCTACTTTCATTTTATATGTTATCTAATTTTAAATACAATTTTTCTTGTTCAACTAATTCAAATATTTCTACCATTAAGTTAAGTATTTTTTTATTATAATACAGTTATCAAAAGCCGTATTGTGTATATTCTAAAAAAATAAAATAAAATAAAACAATAAAAATAAACTATGTAAAGCATAATATTTTAAAGTAATTTTGGTTATTATTGTTCACTTTCATTAATACGTATTATTTTAAATATAATTTCACCAAAAATTATATTATCACTATAAAAATGTGTTAAATGAACATAATATTGTATCATAATAAAGTACACAACATTCAAAATAATTTTTTTAATTCTCAATTAGACTTAATAATAACATTAAACTATAGACATATTATTTGCTTCATCTTTAATTCCCAATAAAGTTTTATTGAAAGACCCGACTAATGTTGAACAAATTTAAATATTAGTTTTTTAATAAAAAACTATTTTTATTATATTATAACGAAATCGTTTTTCAACTTATGATAATAATGACTTTGAATAATTTTAATGATTACTAGTAGAATATGACGTTTTCAAATATTATACGTATGAATAGATAATTTATTAATATACTTCTTTTCAATTACGTTTTCAACTGTATTGAGTATCGTTGACTAGACGAAAAAGGAATTTGAAAATATTATAATACGTTATTTCGGACCTGCTGACAACGGTATAATAATCAAATCGTCGTGTAAAAAGAAATATGTATTAATAGTAGTGAATCTTATGAGAAATCTGGTAGCTCGGACGTGACATACGATAATGTTATAAATATTAAAATATTGGTAAGCCGTTCCTTTCAAAAATCGCCGATCCGTTCATAACGCTTGTTGAAGTCTTCGGTATGAACGAGCGGCAATTCTTTGTCTACCTTATTGAGATGTGTGTTTATACGTGCCGACTAAGAACAAAGTAAAAATCTAACTCTTGAATATTTTAATAGCAATCCTAATCTTAAAGAGAAAATATCAAACCGGTGCGTGGATATTCGGTACGTTTAAATATCAGCATCATATATGTGTCAGTAGCAGTCCGTGCGGTAAGAACAGTGATATTTGTGTGTCGAAATACTCATTTTCGGCGACTCACAATAATCGATTAAAAAATAAATCTTACCAATTCAGTCGAGGTACTTTTGTTGTGTTTATACGACACATGCCTTGCGAATCTACGTACGATGGAAACAACAAAATGTCACAATGGTCTATAGTGACGTTACGTGGAAACATTAAGGACGATTGAGCATTCACAAGACCCACTCGTTATACAAGCAAATGAAAACAAAACGTTCCGGAGCGAGTCCGGCTGCGTAGCAAAGGTATGGCACATGTATTATTTGCAGGCATGCATGGTTTGTGTGCGTATCCATGCACGCGTACGGTATACCTAACCATCACTGAAGCATGATTATCGAAAAATAAATAAAAATAAATGGAATATCGACGGTCAAATTCTGGATAGCCCGACAGGAGGTGGCGGTGCAGTATTATAATTCTCATTTCATATTGTAAACTGGTTTCATCGGCGTTTGTGTGTGCTCGTGTGTAGGTATAGGGATGCGGCAACAAGTTAATAGAAAATTTCCACTTAATTAACCCGGTCGCGTATACGGTAGTATATATGATATTGTATATCAACAACAGTGTATGGTTATAAGCCGCACCTACCTAACTACACGCGCACAATACCTTGAGGCCACTACCCTTCTTCGCAAAGATAACTGATCCCCTTGGAGATCCGGAGTGGTGGTAGCGGTGGCGGTGGTAGTGGTAGGGTGGGGGTTGTGAAAAAAAAAATGTATACATTTTATTTGTGTTTGTGTGTGTGTGTGTATTTTTTTTTTTTTGTAAACGCATAATGCCGGTTTATCTTTGGCCGATTTGTGTTATCTGCACCACCACTACAACGGCGGTCAGTAGTCATTTAGACCGTCTCCAGTAAACAGTGTCTGAAGCCGCCGCCAACGTTGCAATCGCCGTCGCATCTACCTCATATCAGATATCCATCAATCATTTCGTGTAACCATAAGTGAGTTTTTTTTATTCCCTCGTTCTTTGCATGCTAATTAATAATTACGGTTCGATGAAATTCGAATTTCCTTGAATTATTTTTATATCGATTTTCATTCTAGAAACGGATTACGTGTTGTAGTGATCAAAATGTTTTTTTTTTTTTTTTTGTTATTGTCGGGGACATTACAGTAAAACCAAAATGGTTACTACAGGATATTACACAAAAACAGAAATAGTTAATAAAGTATTTAGTTTGTATTAAACATAGAGAATGAGAGTGCTACTGTATAACCCTTGTTACGAAGTGGTCAACTTAAGAGCTTGTTCTGTTATAAAACTAGAACTATAATTTAACTTTAATTGATTATACAACTGATCAGGTTAGGTTAATTTATTTTTATATACTATATTAAAAAGAAGGCATGATGTTGAAAAGAGATGTGTGGTGCAAAAGTGACGTGATGTGTAGAATAATAATATTAAGTATCAAGTAAGTAATGGTGCCACCGAATAAAAGTATCAATGGTCAGCATCATATGATAGAATCGCTAGTTGATATTTTCATTACAGTATTCAAAACGAAAAAAAAATTAAAATATTAACGAACAAATTTATGCTAAGGTTTTTTATAAAAAGAACTTAAAAAAAAAATTGAAACTCTGATCTCAATTGCGACATAAGTTTTTTATTTATAATTTTTATTTTGAAATCAAACGAATCACTAAAATATCTACTAAAAGAGAATGAAAATTATTTTTCCAAGTGTATATATTTATCTATATTTAAAAAATCGAATATTTATTAAGAACAAACGTTTACAGCAAAATTAAAACAAGTAGATTTTCAATACATTTTATGAATATATATATAATAAACTATAATATAGTATAATCTAACTATAAACTATAATATTATTTACTGTAAAAAAATCAAATCCAAATTTGATGATTCAATACATAATATATTTTGTTCGTATCCGTCTTTTAATCACAACATACCAAAGTAAATTTTACGCTAAATTACATCAATTTAAATCGCAACGTTTTTTTTTTTCAATTATATTATAACAATAAACTTTGAAAAATATTAAAAAGTTCTAAAACATTTTAATTTGAAGTAATGTGTATATTAAATATCATTCTAAAAAGCAATTATTCTTTTTTTTTTTTCGACTGTTCAATCATAAAAAGACAATAGTTGTAAATATGGTTTGAACCTTAACTATACTCACCATTAAACTTTATGATGTTATTTTATTTTATCGCGTGTTATAATTATTGTAATAATATTACACGAATATGCCAAATACCGCTACCCAGTAATTTAAATATGTTTTTCATTCGTGTATAACAATGCGTATAAATCGCGCGTAGTAATCGATACACAGTATTTTCATTGAGCATATGTTGACCATATGTTAACCGTGTTTTACGCACACTATAATTCTTATTATTTAGTATTTAACGCGGTGAAATAATATCTGTGAATTTCGACTATTGGACTCCAGTAGCGAACCGTTATTATGTTAGCAAACCCAACTATACTCTGATATACACAAAACCTTTTTCGGTGAACCCTCTAAATCACTTTTTATTTATTTTTTATTTTTTTTGAAAACACGTTTATTTGCTTAGGCTCTTATTCGATTTACTTTTTATGGGAAATTTCTGTTTTTACGAACGGTAACACATTCATATTTTTTAAGAAATGTGTTTTATATTAAATTAATTAAGAACGCATGGTAACATATATACACTGTGTTCCATTATACACTCGCGGTGGTTGTGTTTTTTAGTAAATCAAAATGTTAAAAATTATTTTCCCTTTTGACGAACAATTTAAACCTTTTGTAAGCGGTCTAGGACATCTCGGCGTGGCCGTTTCAGCTTAGCCATTTCGGCGTAAACCATTTTGGCGTGAACCCATTTCGGCATAGACTCATTTCGGCGTGCATTCAATTATTTTAGACTTATATTTTTAAATTTGATTTTTAAATCAGAATCAACAACTATGCCAAGGCAACCAACAGACGATTTAATTTACAAATGGATGTGCAACATCCAACCTTATGGATATTCATTTCTTGTTTGAGAAAAGTACAATCTGGTCGTGATACATTTTATAATCAATTAGAAGCTAGAAAAAGTCCCCCACGGAAAAAAAAAAAAGTATATCGATGTAGATAAAAGAATAAAAAAAACTTGTAAATAATTATAACAATCATGACATCATTAGTTTTTTAAGGGGGATAGCCCATAATATTAGTTGTCATTAGTTTACTTTAATTTTATTTATATTAGATTTGATATTTAAAAGGATAATCATTATTATCATTATTTTTGTTGGCTGATGCCGTACCGTTCGTATAATATAATTTACACAAATGTAATTTATGTAGCATGTTTAAAATCATATACTATACCGGCATATAGCACGATTATAATAAAAATCAAATTTAAGAATATAAGTCTAAAAGAATTGAATGCACGCCGGAATGGGTTCACGTTAAAATGGTTTACATCGAGACAGCGACGTCGAAATGGCCACGCTGAGATGTCCGGGTCCGTTTTGTAATTGTTACAATACTACAATTTGCTTAAAAATATGCTGCAATGTTTATACATAAATTACAACGTATAGTCCTGTAAAAATTCAAAGTAAAATATACTTTACATATATGTGTTTTCTACAAGTCTCTATAGTTAAAAAAATAAAAATAAAAACTATAACTCATGTTATCGATTCGCATTTATGCCCTTGGAAATTATATGACTTTTGACCAAGCAAAGAATGCGTGCAAAAATCTTTAATTCTTAATAAATTTTGTTAAGACTACTAGTCTATTTATTAAAATATGCATACAATACATTGGAGTGTAAATAAATTAATTAAACAACAAGTTTTACAGCTTATCTGAAATAAAATGTTATCTAGAAATTCATTTTTTTTTTTCATTCGCTTGTATCATAAGTTATCAATGTTATCAAGTAAACCGATTGTTATTAAATCAAAACGGATGTGTACAAAAAATTAAATATCAAAATACTATTATTATCAATTACCTCGACCAAAATATCATACCTATTTAATATATGAGCTGAAGTGTTATTTAAATACATTATTATTAAATGACCTAACCTATTTTATATTATTTTAAATATCGAAAAAATACATGTTTATTATTGCATTCTTTTGAATTTATATTAATGTATAATTGTTAAAGTTAAATATCATTAAATTAGTGTTTTATCTAACATACTTAATTAGCTATATTAAAATTTATTTAAAAAATAAAAATAAAATTATACAACCTTTTATTAGCATAAACTCAACTCAACTGTATACCATATGTAAATAAAACGTTAACTAATAACTAAGGACCCAGTAGACAATCTAATTAAGATTAATAAAAATAACAAACGTGTTTAAATACAGTTTTCTCTGTGAAATAATTAACAGAAAAGACCAAATTATATTTTTACTATTAAAAATAGTACCATAAATCAATACTCATTTAATATAATTTGTTTCTTTATTTGATTTTTAATAAATATTTATTTACTCAGCAAGTAACTACTCTTTTCGTGTATTATTACATCTGCTAATGATATAAACTGTAAAATTAATATAATGCATAAAATTCCGTGATTTTCAATATTTTTCTTTCTAAAATATTTTATATTGTTAAATATGATAAATGAATCATTTTATATAAAATTCTAATTTAAAATATTTAATATGTATTAAATTATATAGACTGATACCACGAATGATGCCGAAAACTCAAGAACCAGAAACAATTCAAGTGAACGCAAACACTGCAGAACATCCTAAAAAAAATATAGAACTCAATGTCCACGACGATGATGATCAAAAAAGAAAACCAATGTTTTTATTTAGCATTGATTATATATTGAATAAAGCGGGCGATGCAAATGATGAAACTGATGCTGACAAGCAAAATAGTCAACAGTTTGACTGGCTCTACTGTACACGATTTAAGCCTCCTAAACTCGACAGTAAGTAATAATACCATTAGATTTATTTTAAATACACCTGTATAAGTGCATAATTCATAACAAATTTTAATTAGAAAAATTAACCTAAGAATTTGTTTCTGTCAATATTTTTACAATAGTTATGGTAATTATGCGAAGTAATTTTTAATTAAAATTTTATATATGAACTTGATCGTATCTCTATTGTTGTTTTCTCTATTATGTTATCTTCAATTCCACCACAGGGTATGCATTTTAGATTTTATGACATTTTCGGATCAAATCTTCTGCAATTTGGGAAGTAAACAATTATATAAGTTATCTTCTATCTTCGGTTGAATTTATCTTTTCTCTACATTTTTCATATGAGTTTCAGTGAACGATATTATTACAAATAGTCGAATTTATTTTCAGATTCTGAGTGAAACGAGGGATGTATTGGTTGTACTATGATGTGTTTTTTTTTTTTTTTTGTGTTTGTTTAGACTACAAAAAGTGCTCTTGTCAACGTCAAACAAACATTTAAAGATTGGAAATGTTTACTATATACAATGTGTTTCTTTTTAAAGGTAACACTAAATAATTCTGTCCATTGATATCAAATTGATATGAGGTTTTCGGGAAGGGATAGGGAATACATAAATACACATTTCTTGATGATTTTCACATTTTTGGATTTTTCAGCAATAAAACTTGCTTTTTTTAAATGGCAACAGGTATTCTAAATACCAAATTTGGATAGACCGAATTTTTTTAAGTCAATTTGGTCCTTTTTACCATATCTCTAAAATCAAAATGGACCAAATGACAACGAGTAAAAGTTTCGATTAAAATTATTGAATTTTTCAACAGACATACTAGAATTTTATGAATTATTATGAAATTTAAATTAATTTTTTTTGTATCCATAGGTTTGCAGACATTTTTAAATCATTTTAATTTAATTTTGAGGAATTAATTAACATCAATTAGACGTAAATGTTTAATTTACAGAGAAAAGATTAAACTAATTAACACAATTTTTATAATTTTAATAATTTCTATTATTTATTTAGGTAAAAAATGTCTAATAACTTTCTAATAAATTTTTCAAAATTTAGTCCCATCATTCTCCATCCATGATTGAAGTCGATGAATCACTTCTCTTTGAGTAGCTGCTAATATCTGTTCCTTTGTAAGTTTTGCACAAGCATTTATGATTTTATTTCAAAGATCTTGAATATTTAAAGGTGGAGTTGAATACACTATATTCTTCAAATGTCCCTACAGAAAAAAATCTAATGACGTGAGATCTAAAAATCTTGATGGCCAAGCTACTGCTCCGTATGTAACCCATCCATCGATTGCCAAATTTATTTTATAAATACTTTCTTACAATAATTGCATTATGTGCAGGTGCTCCATCATATTGAAAAATACATTATTTCTAATCTCTAATAGAATATCGTCCATGTATGTAGGTAAAACATCGGTTAAAAACTCCAAGTATCTTCTCCCAGTAAGTGTACCATCGTAAAAATACGGGCCGAGAAGTCTCCCATCGAATAGCCCACACCAAACGTTACTTCCTCAAACTGTTTGGTGATTTGTATCAGTCGTATAATATGGATTGTGATCAGCCCAATACCGATTATTTTGTTTATTAATTATACCGTTGTTGGTAAACTTAGATTTGTCGGTCCAACAGATAAATTGTAAAAAATCGGGATCGTCGTGTAATTGCACCATAAACCATACAATAAGTTGAAGTCTATGCTTAGAATCACCTGATACCACCTTTTGTACTAAATCAGGCCTATACAGGTGTAGTTTATTTTTTTTTCAAAATTGTATGAACTTTTTTAATAGATATTCCAATTTCGTTGCTTAAATGCCTAATCGAAATCAAGGGTTTAATTGAACATATGCTAATACCTGCAATTCGTCCTGTATGTTAGCCTCTCCAATCACCTGTCTTTGATTTCGTCGATTATTACCTTGTCTTGCAGGTAGCTCACCACTATATCTCAAAGACAATAAAATTCGGACAAAATAATTGTGTGAAGGGTGATATTGTTCAGGATATCGTTCTGCATAAAATCTAGCGGCATTTCGTGAATTTACCATAAACTAAAAGTATATCAACTTTTTCATTGTCACTTGGCATTTTCAAATTTTAATAAAATACGTGCATTACATACGAGTTTAAAACTTGTAATGACTTTCAATAACTACATTTAAACAAATGCTATAATTTATCAGTTATAATAAATTATTATTGTTAGATTTATAATACGAACTTTAAGATAATATCATTCTTAGTACACGATAAATATATTTGGTTTATTTTAGTAAAAGCTACAAATAAAATAATCATAGAGATTACAAGTAATTACCCACATGTATCACGAAAAATAACAATAAATAATAAAAGTAATAATTTAAATTGAAACTTTAATAATAGAAGATTTCAAATTTCATAATAATTCATAACATTCTAGTATACCTGTTGAAAAATTCAATAATTTTAATCGAAACTTTTACTCGTTGTCATTTGGATAATTTTGATTTTAGAGATATGGTAAAAAGGAACAAATTTACTTAAAAAAATTCAGTCTATTCGAATTTGGCATTCAAAACACCTAATTTCATGTAAAAAAAATGCAAGTTGTATTGCGCATGTGCACACTGAAAGATGCAAAAATGTAAAAATCATCAAAAAATGTGTATTTAAGTATTCCCTATCTCTTCCCGAAAACCACATATCAATCTAATATCACTGGACAGAATTATTTAGTGTTACCTTTAAAAAGAAACACACTGTATAGTAATTTCGGTATATCATTTTTTGAATTCCTCACAAGTTTCCGAAAAATTGAAATTAAAACTAAAAAAAAAAATTGCAAAAGACTTTTCCATTGAGATTCATAATTAAAAACTTCACTACTAGTTATTTTATCATGCGCTACTTTTTTTTTTTTTTGAGTTTTCAATTTTTACCAGAAGGATAGTTTCGATCATCACATCTTATTGTTTGTTAAGGCTATTTAAAAAAAAATTGAAGTTTTTATGTTTTCGTAGTTTTTTCGAAAATGTCGATGAAATATTTATGGTTATAAAATAGTCTTGAAAATGTAATTCAAATATCCTCATATATATCTTTTACTGATCAAAAAATAGTTGAGGTTAAAAAAAAAAAAATTAAAAAAATAGAATGTTTAATTGTTAAATTTTAACAAAATGATAAAAATCACGAAAATTTACTACATTTTCAAGTGAAAATTTCATGTAATTAAAATTATTAATTTTTGAGTTACAATAAAACAAAAATTCTACTTTTTCGAAAATCAGTAGCTGTAAATATAATTATTTCTTTTTATAATTTTTCGTTTTTTTTTTTCAGAATTATTGAGAAAACTGTTGAGAAATTCATAAAATTATGTCCCTTTTCTCCAATGTATCAATAAGACCATATTTTTTTTTAAATTAATATTCCTCCATTTGTTTATGATTATCAGAGAAATCTTTCTGATCACAATCTTATTCGCTATTACACACTAACCGAGTTTTTAAATTCACAAACACCGTCTGGTATGCCTCCTCATAAAATATCACTAAAGGTGGGAGTTCCAATCATAATATTGAAAAATTTAAATTCTTCTGGATTATAAAATGGGACTAGGCTCCGCATAACCTCTCTTACAAAAAATATAATTAAAGCTGAAATTTTGACCGGATGTGCTAAGAGAGAAAAAATATTTTTACCGAAAATACTATTATACCCCAACGATTTTCCAGTTAAGTTTAGAAGAGTTCAATTTCCAATAAAAGTCTGTTTTGCAATGATAATAAACAAAGCTCAAGGTTAGACTTTAACTTATTGTGGTATAGATTTGGAAAATAACTGCTTTTCACATGGGTTATTATGTGGCATTGTCTAGAGTTGGAAGACCTGACCATTTATACCTCTGTGAACCATTAAATAAAACTCAGAATGTGGTATACCAAGAGGTTTTGACTTAAGCCATATTAGAATATTTAGCAACTACGTAAAGAGTCATTTGTAAATATTATTATTATTTTTTTTTTTGTTTTGTTTATAATTCAGCTGCTACTACTATTTAGCACTTGTTAGCATTAAGTAAAATAATTTTTTTTTTCTTTAAAACACAAAAAAGTGTGTTGATTTAACAATTTCATTTTGAGAAAGCAAAAACTATACACGGGCGAAGCCGGGTAATTCAGCTAGTAAATATATAAACAACATTGTTTATAGTACTGTACGAGAAATAAAATTAATGTAACTGACGTAAAAATTACCTACTTTTAAATTAACGAAATATTATAATTATTATTATAGTTATGAAAAAATTATTTGTATGTAGAATAACAATAGAGTGAAAAATCAAAAATTTTAAGATAATACAATGGATTCTACTGAATCAATAACACGTTAGTACTAAACCCATTTACCAATATTGAGCGGTTAGTCATTTAAACTGAACTTAGTTCAAAAACACTAATATTTTTAATATTAAGAAGTTTTTATTTTTCATACGTAAGCAATTCAATTTGAAAAAAATGTCAAATCAAATTAATAGATAAATAAATATACAAGATAATAATGAATAAAATAATTTCGGTACACATAATTTTTAAGCAATTTTACATTGTAAAATGCCCGGAGGAAGAGACTTCACTTTATTCAAAATCGCGATTTTTTAATTTATTAAAGTAAGGAAAAGAAAAGATATTTTCGAGACTTAATCAAAAACTTTCACGATCGCCTTGAAATTCACGGTAAACTGAAATGATTATCATGTTAGAGAAAGAAAGCTACAAGTTTATCGTTCGTTTTTTTTTATATTGTTCTCGATTAAACTTCTATACCTTTAATTAAATTCACAACAAATTCCTATTAAGGTTTAAAAGATAATTATTTTTATTACTTTTGCTAAACACAATCTCATATATACGATGAAACTTAATAGTATTAGTTGTTAAATCACATTCTAACACTATAATAAAATAAATTTTGTCCACATTACTCGAACCGCATAACCATGTAATATTAATTTTTTTTTTAACCTTGTTAGTATTCATTGTATTTAGGATCAGACCATTTTGCTAATATTTCGCGGATGCCCATATCAACCAGTATCCACATAAAGCGGAATCCACTGTATACGTAGACTTTGAATGTAAAAGATAAACCTGAACATTTTTTCATTTATATGGTCGAACAGAAAATTATTTAATATTCTGCGTCCATGTTTAATTAAATGTTATCTTATTTAAAAATGTTTAGGAATCAAAAGGAAAGACGGTCAACAAAGGCAAAAGCGTAGACCTGGACGTAACCCGAGAATACCGTTTACCACTCAACAAGTATCTGTTTTGGAGCATGAATTTCGACGCAGTGCATATTTAGGAGGCATGAACGATGTTCATGTGTTGTCTGAAAAATTGCGATTATCAGAGAGTAGGGTTAGTACAATAATTATATTTTTAATTTAATATACAATACATAATTTTATACATAATCAATACATGTATGGATTTAACAATAATAATTATTGTGACTTTTACACATAACAATAATATTTGTTAATAACAACAACATTTATCAAAAAATTCGTACTATTTCTGGCTAAAAATGAATAATGAATAAGTATTTTACAATCTCTTTTTCTTTTTTCATCTTTTTTAAAATCTCTCTTTCTCTCAATCTCACTCTCTCTCTCTTTGTTCTTAAAAGCTATGCTTTGTCAAGTGAACATTCTTTAGGAGTTTCTTTTAAAGTTATATAACTCATAGAATTAGTGTGCGATATATTGCTCTTGAGCAGGGGTTTCCAAATTTTTTCATACAAGGGCTATATAAAATATCAAAAGCTCTTAGCGACAGTTTCATTTTTATCTTATGGGCACATAGGGTCCTAATCTTACGATTGGTCCCTAATATAAATTACAACTTCAAATTTCAAGCAATTAAGTATTGATGCAATCATCTTCGAAAAAAAAATTCTAAATTCTAGAGAAAAAAAACAGAAAAGGGCATTGTAAAATATTAAATAAATAATAAATGCTTAATTGTGTGCAATTAATTACATTAGATATCTTTTATTATTATTATATATACATAAAATTATTTTACTTTATGTAGCTATGCGCATTGAGTCAATTAATGACATTGACGCAAGTACTGACTTATCTATCTTATACAAATAATATCAAAGCAGTGAAATAAATGGGAATTCGATTTTAAACGTTTTCTGTACATTTACAATAAATCTGACAGTCAGTACAAGTGTGCTGTTTATTTCAGCTATATTAGTCTATTTAATATTTGTAAAATATAAAATATAACAATAAAATATTTTGATAATATTAATAATATTTTATATAATATAATATTTTATTAGTGTCTCTAATGGAATTATTGTCTCATTTAAGTATGCCAAAAAGGACATATTTGAGTGGTTCAGAAAGATGGAAAGAACTCATAATTTCTATTTCGGTAAAATTTAAAGTTAAATAACTTATAAAGTCATCATATAAAATAAACTTTTATAGTTTTTATTCAACTTTTTTTTGGCATACTAAAAAGCCCCTAAGTTCCGGGTACTGATGGGCCCCTGCATAACCTAAGACGATCCTGCTTAGCAAGACGACACTTTTGAACACTTGACATTTTTTAATTTTATAGAATTACATATAAATATAAATATACTAAATATTTACTTTGGATATTACACAAATTTTTAGATTATTTACCGTTCTTTGGGGGTGGCCAGTTAAAATTATTTTGTGACTTGGTACGCAGCTTCCCACAGCTTAAAGACCACTGCTCTTGAGAATAGATATTCTAAGTCTTTCTCTAGTTCTTTCGTCTAAAATCTATCCTTCTAAAATTGTACTTGTAACAATTTCCTCGTCGTTTCAGATATCCAAATATATTTATTGTTGTTCTAAAATAAGTGGTATACTTGATTATAAAAAAAAAATTATTTATACACCTAATTGAGACATAATACATTTTTAAAAATGAATATTAAATATATATAAATTTGTAAAACTATGCATGGTTTTGTATTGAACAGTTTTATTATTATATATCTATAATATTGCATTTAAATACCTAAAAATATTTAAAAAAAAAATATGTTTATAATATCTAATATTTAATGACATATTTGTATCATGATGTATATCGTTATTAAATAATACAATTTATGTTATTCGTTTGTTTTTAATTACAGCCGCTTAATACATTTTTACTGTTACAATTCATAACTAAAGCAATTCTTTATTGAGTTAAAAAAAAAAACAATTTTAATTTAAAAAAAAATGCGTGATTTACTCATTTTTGTTAATAGATAAAAATATGGTTCCAAAATCGTCGAGCCAGAGAACGCCGAGAACAGCAGAATGGCTCTGTACCGGGACCATCCAATATCAACTCTTCTGTTAAACAACATCGCCTTACTATGTCCTCTACATCAGCATTTAAGCCTTTGTCACCCTCAAACTTATACGTGGAAGGAAAATAACTAACAGCAATAAGTCAATACGTGTAAATATTATATTAGTCATTAAGCTATTTACTGTTTTTCTTTAAGTTAAAAAATGTTCCATGCAAAGTGTAAATTAATTATTTTAAATATAAATTTGTTCCATAGTAATATATATATATATATATATATATATATATATATATATAT
>NW_020273108.1:2959448-3069355 GCF_003268045.1 Sipha flava
CCAAAACTTGTTAAGTGTTATAATTATAGTCAACTCGCGATATAACGAATTTCAAGGGACCGAGCAAAAAGTTCGTTACATCGAAAGTTCGTTACATCGAAATTCATTATATCAAAAGCATAAATCAACAAAATTTTTTTAAACGATATTTAAAAGAAAATTTAAATTTTATTAGATTTTTATAATTACATACCTACATACAATATGAAATTATTATTAAATATTTTATTAGATACATTCATACATTTTTTGTTTATTACATACATACATATTTATTTTTTAAAAAAATATGATTTTTTTTTTTGTGTGTATCCATTTGCGCTTACACGATTAATAGTGTTGTTCAAATTTAGAATATTACAAAATACACTGTCGTCAATATCATGTCTTTGTAAAAAACTTAAGACGGCACGGAGACCTAATTTTGCTTCATTCGAGCTTACGGGGGGCTCTTCGTCATCAGCTTTATTCAAAATCTCATCGTCATTGAGAACTTCACAGACAACCAAACCTTTGTCGATAGCAACAAATTTTTATTTATATTTAATACAATTTACATTTAACAGACGTGTATCATATAAACGATACATGAACATTATCTTATCGCATAAGAATGGCCGAAACAAACTCGTAAAATGTGCTGTATCAATCTCCAAAATTGTAAAAATTCGTTACATTACGTGAATTTTAGCCAAAAAATCTTCGTTATATCGAGGGGACCAAAATACATTTGATTTTTCGTTATAGCACGAGGTTTTCAAGGGTCCGACAGTTTTATACGTTATATCGAGATTTTCGTTATATCAAACTTCGTTATACTGCGAGTTGACTGTATAACGTAAAATAGTAAGGGAACACTAAAATTCCTGAAAATTAGTTGGGGTACTCCGTCCCCCTGCATCCCCCCTCAAGTCGAACACTGTTTATAACTGTAAAATAATTGGTTTTTAGGAATTTCACTGTTAATTATAGTTAATAAATGTTTCGTGCTAATTCTAAATCCATACGATTTATTCAAATAAAAATCTCTACAAAAATAGAAAAAAAAAATATGTATTAATTGTGACTATATCATGTATTACACGTTTAATTAATAAGTTTATATTTTTAATGAATATATTATGGCAATTATACTGGAAATAAAACATTATTAATGCTTCAAGTGATCCGTTAGAGACTTCAGTATTGTAGTAATAAATGTTACAATATTATTATATCTAATAAGGTTATCATAAAATAATTAATTGTATAGAAATTCGAAATTAATTATATTCAAAATCCAGTTTTCCTTAATATTCTTCCTGGTAAAAAAGTTTTCAAAAACTGTTAACAAATAATGAAAAAATAAAATAAATTGCAATTCATAATACCACTTATGTCGAATTGTATTTTATATAGATTGTAGTAATGTCAAATTATTTATTGAGAAATACATCTCAGAATAATTAAAAGAACAGATAATAAAAAAAAATATTTATTTTAAGTAATTCCAATAAAAAAATGGTACTGTGAAAATGTCAATAATTTCAGAACATTTTAATTGAACCCAATTTCTGTAAATTTATGCAAACCTTGTTACTGTGTTATCAATTAAATGAGTTAAATTTATTTTGATGGCATTCATCGTTTTCAAACTAACCTACTATTATTGCTAAATGAATATTGAAGCCAATTATCATAAATCACTGTTTCAAATTTAAATTAAATAATAGTTAATTTTATTTTTAAAATATTTATGATTACATAATCTATATTTTATTTACATCTAATAAAATTTTAAATGTTATATAGATGCTTAGCAGTTAATTATTAAATAAAACAAATTAATTTAAGTACAGTTATTACAGATAACAGTGTTTATCAATTATTGCTAATTATTAATGAAGACAGTTAATATAAAAATTGAGTTTTTAAATAGGTACTATCTATAAATTTTGTGCTTGTAAGTCCATCGTAAAGATTAATCCCTAAAGTTATTCATTTTATAAATTAGTACCATCAGTACGTGATAATCTATTAACATTACTTATAATCTGATATCTTGACCCAAATTTTCTAATAATATCCATTCACAAAATGAAAATAGTATAGCCTATTTTTCTATAGGTTATTATAATCTTATGAATAACTTGGTCAATATTGGAGTATTAACTATATATTTAGTATATTTTAATTATTTTTAATGATAAATGTCCTAACGAAGTTAATTATAACAACTAATTATTACGTAGTACGATGCCAAAGAACACCGAAAACCTAAGTTAAAATTATATTTTTAATTAATTGGTAAAATTATAAATTTTGCTGGGTTGCTTTCCGAGATATGACTTGCTGATCAAATACTATTATACAATAGATAGAGAGGCTATTACAGTTTAAAAAAAAGATGGAACTATTAGGTCGATTGAGATAATCTATCCGGGTAATTATTATTACTTTATTGGTCTTTTTAAATGGAAATCAATGTACCGTTGCTCTTGAAAAAAACGATTATGTGAGAAAAAGGAAGGGTGAGTTTTTATTTCTAAAAATAGTTAATACAGAAGCTGAAGCAAATGTATTAATAAAGTATGTTGGACTTTCAATATTCTAAAATCTACAAACAAATGCATCTAAAATTTGAGGAAATAGAAATTACCTAGTGAATAGGATAAAATGTAATTTAATTTCTTTATGATATTTCAAAAATATAAAGTGTAACACCTTTCTATGATTTTTATCTTTTCGTCAACATTTAATAATCAAACAATGGTATTTTTTTTATTTTTTTAGTAATAAATATGTATGAGCGATTTCGCATTAAACTTTGATAACTGTTTGTTTAACCAAAACCATTTAATTGACTTAAAAAAAAAAAAAAAAAATCAGAAAACTAGAAAATTCAATTTTCCTTGAATACGTAAAAAAAAAAAATCCTTAAAGATTATAACAACTAAAGCAAACGTCGATATAAGAATCCAATTTCTCGACTCCTATGGTCTTTGAGTCATTATATCATCAAACATTTTCGCCATAAATATTTTCGTATCCTTATAACTTTTTATTTGTTTTTCGCAATCACTGAAAAAACTGTCTAGACATTCGTTAAATAACTCTACTCAAAGTACCAATTAGACAACATTTCCGATAAAAAGTCTATGGTAAAGTCATGATTATAAACATAAAAAAAAAACACATCCTATTTATACAATCAATACATTCCTCGTTTCACTCAGAATCAGAAATATTACAACGCCAGTAGTAAATCGCAGTACATTTTTTTCTGTTTCTGAGAAAGTATACTTAATAGGAGCTAATTAGTTTTATCGATGAATATATTTAGTGAAAATGAAACATTATCATAATGGTTAACAATAGTTGATAGTAGTAAAATTGTATTCCATAGTCAATAATAATATACCTTGGTTTCCTGTAACTGATACTCGATGCAGAAAATGTATCAATTACATACAATTTTTATGAAATCGCATTTTAATCAACTTGAGAGTAGTTACGTTTGCTCTAGAGGTGCCCATAAGCGAATAACTAGTGATCGCAGCAAGATTATTATTTAGAATACAAACGAAATTCCATTGCGATCTTTTATAATATCATGAAGGAATTATTTGAAAATACGTGTATTGTGTACAGTAATATATGTATTGTTTCAAAATTATTCATGGAATATTAATTATTTTAATTAATTTTAAGTCTATACATACGTTTTTATGTAATGATGATTGTTTTTATTGTCTGTGACTGAACGAGAACTTAATTACACTTCAGTTGAAGTACTACTTATAACATAATATTATAATGTACTGCAAAGCATTAAAAATAAATAAGTAAATAAATAACACAAAATACATTGTTGTTTGATACATTTTAATGTACATATTATCATAACAAACAAACGAACATAAAAATAGAATAAACTAAATTAAATTTCAAAAATTATACCTTTACGCGATTACGTTTAATAAAAACACAATAAGTAACGCATTTAAACAGAAAATAATATTATATATAAATTTAAAAACAATTCCATAGTATAATTTAAATCTGATTAAAATTGTATTGACTATTATATATATAACATTTTCATTAAAATGTTAAATACAATACGAACACAAATCCTTCTCAATTTACGATATAACAAATTAAAATCATAAATGTCTGAGTTTAACTGAACAAACATTTCAGTTATAGTTTAAATACTCAACCGCTAGATAGCATTAGATAAAGCTTCGTCTAAAAACGATAAATTAAACTGTTAATAATACAAGGGATTATTATACTTTCTTAAAATCAATATTGAATTGCATGTAAAGGTGTGTTTTTCTTTATAATTAAATTTCCCTATTCATATTATTTACAATAATTATGTATAAATTCAACAACTTCAATCCGAATGGCATAATAAATATATTTTTAAAAAAACAAAAATTTTTTTAAATATTTAAATTTAATTAAAACCATAATAAAGTTATTAAATTGTATTTTTGTCTTGAAAATATATTAAAACTTTTCCTGTCAAAAAAATCGTCTACGTCTTTCAATACCATCTTCATGTATGTATAATACAAGTAAATACTACACAACAAAAATATAAAATATATATTTTCCAATTTTAATTCACAAAATATCAAAACTAACATAGTTTTTAGTGTTTTAGTTTTAGTTTTTTTATTGTATATATGTATTTTTTTTCTTCGCAATTCAACATTTCGAAATCATGTGAATCTATTTATTTTACATTATATAAGTTCGTGCAAATTGAAAATAATATAATTTAAATCAACTCGGTAACACAAACTATACGGTTTAGTACAAATATGTTTTCAATAAAATATTTTTTAAAATATTAAATTATTTATTTAATAGATGTATTTTATGACATAAAATCCGAAGTACAAAACTCAAAGCTTGGAAATTTAAAATTTTTATATTATTAAATTATCTATCACAAGAAAGTACAATAATATAAGAACTTTAAAATACTAAGAATGTAAGGTAAATCAAATATTTATTAAATTTATTGAAATATACAATGATTAATTCAGTATCTTTATTTACCTTTTTTTTTCTATATAATTTAAATTGTTTCTAATTTATTTATAAATGTTTAAATATACATATTAGAAAAATTGTATGTTAAAAAATGTTATATTTAACATCTTATTTACTTATTAATAAGCTAAATAAAATAATAAAATCGAATATTATTAAAAAGTATATTTGATATCGATATAATATTAAAATATTTTTAGGCAAGAAGTAAATTATACAATAGAAGAATAGTTAATGCTCTTTTGAAGTTTTATTTTATCTAATTAAATATAGAAATATTCACTTATTTTAGAAGGAATCGACTTTATAGCATTACATTTCCATAGATGAATAATGATCATTAATTAAACAATATTTTCTAAATTAGTTGCTATGATGTAATTTTGATTTAAATAAACATTCATTATATTAATCACATTATTATGTACTTTTTAAACAAACTTTTTTCAATGAAAAAAATATCAATTAATTTTATTTGCCAAATTATTTGAACCAGGTATAGATATGAGGGGCGTAGCCCGTTTCGCCCGGGTACCCGTTTCGCCCGGGTACCCGTTTCGTCCAAATTGTGTTTCTTTATAATTCCCGTTTCACCCAGAGTAGTTTAAACCAATTTAAAACTAAGTTGGCAATAGTTCAGTCAAATATTATAAGCGAACGTTAAGAAATGGTGCTAAAGTTTCTGATCCCTAAAAGACGACTATTATAAAACCTTTAGTAATAAAATTACGGGTAATTGAGATAGGAAAGAAAAGAAATATCCTTTATAAATAATAATATATAAAATCGATAGCAAATATCACATAAGAAATCTAGTCGTTATCGAATTGAGATCGAGCAAAACCTATAAAGCGCATACCGAAAGCACACCGAAAAATTGAATTTATCAACACGCTGCATCATCACCTTAGCTTATATTATCTAGTATAAAATAGGTACCTACTTATAACTTATAAAAGTAATAGACAGCAAAGATTATCTTTTATCGTGGTCAGTACGTATACGCTACGTCGACGTGTAAACATAACACGCATTTTACTAAAATGGCTGTGTTTTTAAAACTACAAGAGACAGAGATATGGTAATGTTTAACAATTATAAATACAATTTTGATTCAAATAATGTAAATACATGTGAGATTCGTTGACGCTGTGTAAAACGTTCGTGTTCTGCTACGTTATATACTTTTGGTTATTTCCAAAAATTTTTGGAAAACAAATAGTATTTATCTATCTAAAGACTATCGCCTCCTCGTAGTGTTTTCTGGATAACGCTAAATGATACTCAAATATTAAAATATTATATTAATTGCCAACTTAATTTTAAATCGGTCTAAACTATTCTGGATGAAACGGGTACCCGGACGAAACGGACAGGGTCATTTTTGGGTGGAACGTGTCCCGCCCGATATGAGAACTATAGTATAGTAGGTATACTACAGATATATTAAGACTATGATGTGTAGATTTCACTATATATATATATAGTAAATAATAATATATAAAATAAAAAATATTTATTATTTATATTATTATTAATATTATTCATCATTATTATATATAATTCATATTAATTATTTTTATTTTAATAATAATATTTTATTTTATTTTTTTAAATAATGTTCATATATTTATATATATTACATAAATATACGAACATAGTGATTTTATTAAAACATTGATAACATGAAAATGTATGTAACCTTTTTATGTCCGTACATTCGTCTACGCTAATTCATTACTTTATCAGACTCATCGGAAATAATATAATTCTAAGTAGTTATTTTTTAACCATTACATTGTACAGTTCTACGTAATGAAAATGATAACAATTAATTGTGGCCATTGAAACCTTTTTTACTTCATTGAATCTCTGCTGCGAAGCGATAAAAATAGTAGACGTTTGTCTAATGCTGTTGTAATAAAAAATTACTGTTGGAAATAATGTGAATTACAACATAAATTTTATTGTTGGCCATCGAAACAAGGTCAAAGACTAAAAAACGGAACGTGTACGTAAAAGTTGCCCGATAATGAATCCTGGGACCATCACCGATTCTCACTTTAATTTGCATGTACACATAAGAATCATACCAAAGTGAAGATAACATAAACTTGCAATACAATTAATTTAGTTATATTTTAAAGTGATCATCGAGTTTTAATTATTGCACCGTGCGGCTGTTCGCTTAATATGTATAGTCGAAAATCTAAGCAATAATAAATACACTCCAAGTGTTTTGATAAAAGAATTATAAAACGCGCGGCCCATACTGCTACATCTGAATAGGAGTTTGCGCTGAGGGTACTTGCTGGGAGATTTTTCCTCCCTTCGCTCATTGGCAGTTTCTTATAAAAGCCGAAACTGTCATAATATTGTTCAGACTCTGTTCAGACGTTAAGTCTTACGTCCTACGACATTCGCCCGCCTCCACGTTACATACACGTAAGTTTTTTAAATATCCTGTTTTACATGTTTAATATACGACTTATAATTTATGTATATCCCTTACATGGTATAAACTCCTATTTTTTGTAAATATTTCATTTTATTTGCATTTTAACATTGTACACATTTTAGTACTATTATCGGATTTATGCCATCTTACATTTGTTATTTTGGCTTTACTTTGTATATTATCGAATGATCATCCATAGAATCATTTATATAGTTTAAAAATACACAAATTTAAAATTTTTACACGAATAAGTTATAAAATTTAATATCAAAAACCACAAACCCCTTTAAATTTTAGATAATTAAACTACATTATATGCAATAAAAAGTACGACATTTTACATTGTTAATAAAAAATTTGGAAACATTTGAATTTCATTCAAATATTTTGTGAGAATTAAATTTATTAGAGTAGATTCAATTATACGAGATTTTCTTGCATTGTTTAAGTTACATTGAAATCAATACTTGTAACATAAATCTTGTTCCTTAATAGTTAAAAATAAAATATTATCATTATAAAATCAAGCAAAGTTATAAATGTTTTTACTTACCTAATTAATGTTTTTCTAAGTGTAAATAATACCGTTTATTTTAATTTATTTAGATATAATTCAAAATATATTAGAATATATTTTCTTCATAATATACAAATATATATATATATATATATATATTTATATATTATATGATTTATTTACGCAAATAAGGATTAATAGCTAAAGGTATCAATCATCATGTACAATGTATGTACAATATAATACTTGAAACATTAAAAATTGTAATAGTATTTAAATGGTATTTTTAAGAGTAGATGATACACCTTATAATTGAAACAACTCTAATCTACTCCAATTATATATTTGCTTTATTATTAATTGTATTTGTGTTATAATTATTTTATTTATTTTATATATTTTTAAAAATAAAAGTTATTTTCTCCCTCTCTGTTAAAAATTGTACTTATGAATCCAAGTATGAAGTGAACACTTAGTACTGAAAACTATGAAAAATTTAAAATTATTTCTACATTTTGTGAATCACCATCAAATATAAAATGTGAACATTTTAGAGGCTAGCAAAGTACTACGAGAATAAAATAATAAATTTTTTTGTATTTCATGTTTCATCTTATAACTAACCTCTTATTTTATAATATACTAGATTAATGACCAAAAGTTTAATTAGTGTCAAAATCTCAAAACGCCTAAACTGTTTGATTTAATTAAAAGCGGATTTTTGTTGGTAATAATACCTATATAAATACATTGAGTAATGACTTCCTATCAACTTCACTTTTTAACTTATTTATACTCATTATATTGTTTCATATTTTTAGTTAAAAATTGCTTACAATAAAGAAAACACATTTTTTAAAATATGAATAAAGCGTTGATTATTAATAGTGTTACAGTTGCTGTAAACAATATTATATTACACAACAATTTAATTATTATTAATTTGAATCAGTATTAAATAATATTTAATATTAAGTATTAAATAAACCAAATAAATTTAAAAAATAGTTTTATTTCAACACAATGTATAAATATTGTATGTATTAATATAAATGATAAGTATATTTTTTTTCACCAGTATATAGGTATATGCATTTTTATTGAATTTTCATTTTATATCTCTCGTCAAGTACAAAAATAATATTGACAATACTACATTCTTATTTAAATCATCCACTATTTAAACATTAGAAAACCATATTAAATCGTACTTATATTATTTTTATAATAAGATTATATATTTAAAATATTAAGGTAAATATTTTATCAAACATATTTTTTCTACTCAACTTTTTTTTATCTTGCTAATAGTTTAGGCATTAAAAATTAAAAAATAAATAAATTTCTATTTGTATTATTTGTATGGTTAAATTTTAGAATAAATAATATAACTCATAATAAATTTAAATTACTGAACAATTACCCACACACGTATTGTATTTATTTGTCACAAATTTTCAATTACTCACATTTACTCACATTAATTTTCAGTGACGCTATAAAGTGATATACTAAATGTAAACTGATAATTACATTGAATTAAATTATGATATTTTCATTTGAGAATTTAACATGCTATATTGTCATTTGTCGCATAATTAAGAGTGAAGTATACTCATTCCATTATTTTCTTTATACTATACTATACAGCAATAGTGTTGAATAATTTTATCTTAAAAATTTTAAAAATGTGTTCAAGTGTTAAAAAGTCTATACACACAATTATTTGACATTGTTTAAACACTCTTCTTGAAGACCTCTTCCAGTATAATAACTATTGAAAATTAAAAGTCAAACTTCCACAAATACCTACATCTGTTTTGTTACATTATTCCATGAACAAATATGAATAACTTTAAGGTTCATTTAAAAATATATAAATTCAACATTATGTCGCGTATATAAGGAAGGACTGAAAATAATAATAAACTATAGGTCATTAAGTAAACACATAATTTTGTTAACAACAGCATTTTGTTTGAATGTAATGCAAAACGAGGGAATGTGTTGCGAGATGAATTCAAGAAACAAGTTACTTAAAGATTATAACTATTTTTTATTTTTGTGACGCTTATTTTTACAATCAATCGATAATAAATTTAAAAATAATCAATATATTTTATAGTACACACGTCATAACTTATACGTATTACTTATTTCGTTGATATCTGTCCCTTCTACTAATCGCTTTATCCTAGAAAAACATACACAACATAAAATTATATTCAATATAGTATCTATAATGTATATCATTTTATGACACTAAAAAAATAAATAAAATAGTTTTTAATTGCATACGTTTTAGCCGATAAACACGAGTAAAAATTTGGTGAACTATTTATAAACTTTTGTGTTGAGATCGTTTTCATATAAACTATATGTAGAAGCAATTATGAGTATTTTTTGTTTTGAATATATTTAACTTAAATTTTATTAAATTTTTAAATATTTGTTAACATTTTGGGAGAGCTTGAGCGCATAAAACCCCTTCTTCGGCGTGCCCCTATATGTTTAAAAGGTATAATTATTTATTTTAAAGTAAAAAGATTACCATTTTATAATAATTATAATATTCATGGTATATACTATTTTGTATATAAACAAACAAATACATTTGAATACATCATTTTCATAATACTACAAATGTATTCAGCTGTTATTATATACATTTTTGACCATAGAAAATAAAAATGAAGTATTTCATCACTATTTGCGTGGTTCTATGTACAACCATACTTTTGCTGGAAAATACATCAACAGCATCACCTCTAGATAATTATCCCGAAAGAGATTTCTTTGGTAAGTAGAATTTATCGTTAACACAATATTATAAGATAAGTATAATGAAACAAATTGGTATCCTTTTTAAGTTATTAATTAAAATCCAGACTTTTCTCTACCAATGAAATTGCAGCGTTAAACTTTAACTCTACTCCAGTTACAGATTGAATTATAATAATAAAATAATATCATTTTATCTATCAGAAATTTATCAGTGATTACTTAATTATTTTGTTTATGTATTTGTAAATATTTACTTTTTATTGTATTGTCTATTTTTAGTATTTTATTTATTTATTATTTAATGTTTAATTATTATTATTATTATTATATATAATATCTAAAATAATAATACAATATCTAATCATTAGCTAAAATTATAATTGAGGTGGATATGATATTTTTATCATTCTTGTTGAAAAAATATTAAAATGTTATATTATTATTTTGTTCGATATCTATGGTATTTTATTTTACTTTATATGACGAGCCATTAATTTTCCGTGAACACGTACAATTGTTAAAAATGTAAATATTATTCTTGATTAAGGAATACATATAAAATATAAAAAAAATATATATATATAAAGTCGGTTCATATTATAAATATAGACTTGAAAATAAATTGCAATACAAAATAAAACACGTTAACACCCACATTTCGTAATATCCATATCAAAATAATTCTGGCAAAAAGAAATGTTGAAATTGAAAATGATGAAATATGTACGTAAAAATTGTTGCTTTCGTTTTCACTTTTTATTAAAATTTGTTTTAATATACTACGTATATAAATAAAAAGGTAATAGGAAAAAATATCATCGTGCAATGTATTTTATGAAGTATAAAATATCGTAGATATTAAAATGTCGGTACCGTGATTAAAAAACATACTTTTCTCAAGTATTATTAAAAAGAAAACTTCGAGATATATGTATAAATAGATCTAACTTGAACAAAATTAATAATCATTCATGTAATATTTTACAAACAGTATTATACATTTAAAATAGGAATAAGTCATTTGAATCAAACATTGTAATGAAAATGGACTTACGCCAGTGTACAAGTACACGCGTTCGACCGGGAAATATAGAAGCTTGGATTTTTAACAGCCCCATAAATATTAACATTTTCTTTCGATTGGCTCATTACATTTTAATAAGTTATTCATTTTATGCGTTTTCTCTTGAAACCAACCATTAAATTTATAATTTAATTATAACATAATATTTGATTTTATTTAAGACGTAATTTTTTTCTACGTCATATCATTAGAAATGGCCTCAAATAAATGTAGTTTTTTGTTTTTTAACAAATTGTTTAAACCTATTGGTTCATTGCTTTTTTTATACATCGTTGAAATTCAATTTTATATATTATTCTATTTTTGATGATTTATTATTTTGCCTGCGAATTAAATTCACAGCATTCATTCGTATGTCATCTCATTTGATATCACATGTAATCTCTTTTTATTCTATTTCATAAAATTGACGTATTAACCGATTTACAATATTAATTCGTTTAATTGATATAATTTCAAATACATCATTCTAAAATAAATTAAAACTCAATGTAATTATTTTTTAGAAATTACTGATGAAATTTATTTTAATTTAGATGAAGATGGCACTCCTTTATTGACAGACCTAGAAGAATACATGGATAAAGATAATACCGCAGAAGACGAAGATTTAATATACGGTGTTCCCGATCTCGACGTTCAAAAGAGGTAAGAAAAGAACATGTTTCATAGTGTATATTTAGTGATGTGAGTTTGTATTATACAGTGGTATTAAACTGTATTATACAAGGTATTATACAAATGGTATTAAATTATTTTATACAGACAGTATAAAAAAAAATATGAAATTGTTAGTTTTAGTTATTTTTAGTAACTCAACTATTAATTTTTTAGTTGTACTTATAGATTGGATCTCCAATAAAGTACAATATTATTATAAAAATATACAATATTATTGTAATCGTGTTAATTTAGAATTCAGATGTTAAAAATGACTAAAATCAATCAAGGGCGGATACAGACCAAGATAACGGGGGGAGGGAGGATTTTTAACGGACGCACATGCTATAGTTAAAATTAAAAATATTAATTTTGATACCGTCATTTAAACTTCAACAGTGCGTATCTCAAAATTTGGTAAAATGAGTTTATTTTCAATATTAATAAAATAAGTGATTCCCAGCATTTAAACATCATGGAAATTTTCTGTACGAATTAAAATTAAATATCTAAATAAATTAATAATATTTTTAAATAATGCAGTTAAATAACACTAGAAACAATATATTAATAAAAAAATAAGCAAAAATCTGTATAATTTAAGTTGAAATTAGTTAGGCTATTTCTTTCTTTTGTCTACTATTTTAAATTTCTTGGTGATAATCTTAAACTGCAAAGTGGCGCATTCGCATCACAATGAAATGTATCAGAGTAGATATGATTATATTATTTGTTTGAAGCATGGAAATGTAAAAGAAATATTTAAAACATCTTTAACCGTTAGATCAAATACGTTTTTTTGTTTGCAATGTTCTGCAAAGCACTCTTCTGCTAGTATAGAAATAGAAATAAATGTAAATTTTGATGGGTTAATCCTCATTTTTATTTTAAATTAAAAGCTCAGCTTCTGATGAATTATTTAAATTTGTCATATAATTACTGTAATAATATAACATACAACTACATACTACTAACGCTTTAGAGATGTGCCGAAAATGTGTACTAAACCCGTAACGCATTCTGACCGTCAGTTATCAATGCAATTTAGGTATTCGATAGCTAACCTGTAGATCTTAAATTGTGTAGTAATATATAACTGTGATATCAGTATATCACCAAATAATAAATATAAGTGATAACATAGTACCAGCATAAGTTTGGTATAAAAAAATAGTTTAAGATTTCCCTATTTACCCTTGAAGTAATTACGTAAAAAACTTAAGTCTGTTACGTTGAACGGGGAAGGGCGATCGCCCCATTTGCCCCCCTCTGGATCCACCCCTGAAATTAATTTATTGTACTAATATAATATTCAAATATTGTAAATATATGGGTACAATGAGATAGTATACAACTATAAAAGTATTAAGTATAGTTTTATCTTTATTTCTATTTAAAAAATATGTATTTCTATATATAAAATACATACGTATGTTACCTATATCATAATTGCAAATCGATAGCATGACTAAATATTAATTTGTTGAATTTGATGAATAATTCTTGTCTTATGTGTTTTTTTTAATTTTTCTAATTTTTTAGCCATTTTTTTCAATTAATCCGTTTTAAAATAATTTATATTTCATAATTAACAATGGGGTTATAACCTTTGTTAAATTCTTTGTAATTTAAGGTACTACAACGTTATATACGGTATAATACTGGTATAATACCGGTATAATATAGTATTATACAAAAAATAAATAAAATACCATATTTTAACATCTCTATGTATATTACATTGTTACACGTTGTTAAAAAAAAAAAATTGTAAAATTATTAAATGTTATTTCTGTTCATTGCATATTTTATCGAGTCAAAATTTTCAGCAATAATAATATTTTAAACACTGGGTATTTTGTTGTTTATTTAGGAAATTATCGATCTTTAAGTTTCGCAAATCATGTGTTCCAAGAGGAGGAAACTGCGATCACAGACCAAAATATTGCTGTAACGGCGGTTCCTGTCGTTGCAATTTGTGGGGCGTAAATTGCAAATGTCAAAGGATGGGATTCTTTCAGAAATGGGGAAAATAATAAGTGAACGTTGTAATATCTTACATCAATTTTTTCTAATTAATATTATATCGATGATATGTTCAGTATGCAATAGTATGTATTTTTGCTTTCAATTCAATAATATAATGATATACATTTAATTGTTTGTAAATCATTTTGTTTTCTTAACAATAAACTCAATAAATACTCCACACATAAATGTTATTTTCTTTGAAATTATTTAACTCTTGTTGGTTCGAAATTACGTGTTTTTAATTTTATTTTTATTGTTCCATATACGTGGTACAATATTTTAAGAGTTTAATAATATTTTTGTTTCCTTAAGTCGACAAGGAATCAAGATTTGCACAAATATGATTTTGCAATCTTCAGATTGGTAAGAGCTTATTAAATTTTATAACGAGTTATCCCGATTTGAAAAATATACATTGTTAAATTATTTTAAATGATCTTTAAAATAATATTTTAATGTCTATATTAAAACATAATTTAATATGTTAAATGGAGTATGAATAACATTTTAAACAATTTTAAAATCAGTATAAGTGATAAAGTCAATATTTTTTCTATGGAAAGTAAGTATATTATATTTAAACGATTACATGATTTAGAATAATGTTCCTAGACTTTTGTAATTAATCTTGCTATATTGATTTAAAATCTAAGAAAAATTAAACTTTATTTTACATTTAATTTTTTTTATTATAAGTTAATTCGACAAAGGTATTATAATCATTTAGATAAAATTTATAATATTTAATGTTCATGACTTAATAATTAAATTCAAGGATACTCATAATATAGGTACCTATTCACTTCATATAAATTTTAAAAATTATTAGATATTCATAAAATTGTTCAATACAATTTTAAAACGTGACATAAATAAAACATCTGATTGAGCTTAGCTCTGAACTGTAAGAAACTGTAAATCGATTACTATCGAAATTAATTTAAAATTTAGAACGATAACTATTCAAATAAAATATCTTTACTCGGACAAGATATTAGCATAAAAGTTTTTCAAGCAATATTTAAAAATTCAAGCATATTCACAAAATAGTAAATTTTATAATTTGTACGCAAATAATTTATAAGTTAATTACAGTTACAAATGTAGGTAATAAAGATATCAATTCAATTAGAAAAAAACAACTATATCTATAAACAAAGTATTATAATTGCATTTTTTAATAATCTCAAAATTTTCTTAATTACGTAATTAATCTACAATTAAATCTTCTTTATCGAATAAAAATAATGATTAAAAAAGGTTATTTAATGTTTAAATAAACGTGTTGGATAAACGTTATATTCACTACAATATAATATTGGTGCACTATTAAAAATAATTAACTTTTGCTTAGATACTTGATTTTTATGCACCAAACATAAACATAAAAAAATACATTTTAAAAAAAACGATGACAAAATGTAGAAAATATTTTATAGTTTTTGGAAAAAAAAATAATATATAGCAACAACTTGATAACACTAAAAAACATTCAAATGTTATAAATTATAAAAAATATATTTTAAGTTAAAAAAATCTATGTACAATATATATATATTGTACATAGTATAATTTTAATGTCAATTCATTTAATATATTTGATAGTAAAATTAAAAATACTATAAATGTTAGTTACATTTGATCACGTTATATAACTAATAAAGCTTATTACTAGGATTGGGATTTTAATTCCGTAAAAACCTCAAAATGCCTTTAACAACAATTACCTCAAAAACTCAAAAATTCTTCAGTTAAAAATTAACTAAAATAAATTTAAAAATTAACCAAGAAAAATGAATTTACCCGTGGTTACAATAACAAAACTAAACGATACTATCGAACGTTAATTTTATCAATTCTAAATTGTCGATTAGTGATAATATTCGTAAATATATCACGTACACTATTATAGAAGCATGTTATCATCACTTATTATCTAAGTTTTTACGTCAACAGTTGTCCGATAGTATAATATGAGTTACTAATACCAATTATATAAGTTGTTACATTTATATAAAAATTGTTTTGGTGAATAAAAATCTTAAAACAAATTTTTAAATTCCAATTTAGGATTTAAAATAAACAAATGCTTTAAAAATACTATAAAATACTCTAAAAAGCGTAGAAAATGACCTAAAAATCGAAAATTTTAAAATTCAAAATTCAATTTCTTATATTTATTCAAAAGTCAAGAAACGAATTTGTGACAGTATAAACATCGTACAGCAAACTTTGGAAAAAAATTCAAAGTGCACCAAAATTTCAACTTTACTTATAATTTTATGAACGTTATCATGTATCTATTTTTACTTTTAAAAAAACACCGACTGACTTATAAAAATATATTTCAATTAAATATTTAATATTTAATAATTTAACACTGCAACATGTAAACAACAATAATTAAAAAAAAAAACCATCGTCATATTCATTATAATATATATCAACAACATTTTTATTTTTAAAAATTATTTTTTACTTTTCACGTATTTTACACTATAATTTGTAAATTATTCAATACTGTTGTTGTAGATTAAATAACTATCATTAATAATATATACAAAATATATGAATCGATTAATATCATAATTTTCTAATAAAACAAGTCATAATTATGACTAAATTCAATTAAAAAAAAAAAATGTAATAAATTATATTAAAATACTAAGGAAACGATAAAAACTAAATTTTAAAACTATGTTCATATGCGCGTATTACACACGAATTAAATAAATAATATTTACATTTTTATGGTATTATATTCCACTAATACATGCATTTAATGAGTATATTGTTAACAGTTAAATATACATTAAAAATAATCGGTTTTAGCTTTTGTGTAGTAACTTCATAAAGTTTATTTATTAGATACTTATGTATATAACAGTAAATTAGTTTGTGTTGTTATACGTTTACTGCCTGCCATGGTAACTTATGATTGTAGTTTTGTAATGAAAAACAATGAAATTACCAAAACGGATTTTATGGGTCTTTTTTCTAAAACTTAATAACATTATGTAGTATAAATACGAGGAAGTCATTACGAATAACAATTAAATAAAAGTCGGGACTCATTTTTACAGAATTTATAGGATAATAAGAAATTAATGAATCTAGTACTTTTTATATTTTACGACCTATTTATAACATATTATTTTTGAAAAGCTTTGGAACTATATAGGTACTTTTTCATTTGATCAAGCGACTTGCACAAACAATCGAAAAGGTTTGAATTAATTTTACTACAAAAAAAAATAAAAAAAGGAAAGTTATGAATATTTCCAGAAATATAGTAGACTCTAGTAATCTCATATAATTATACAAATGTACACGACAGCATTCAGTTGGATAAATACTAATTGGACGTAATCCAATATTGTCAAGCTTCATGAATATTAGTAGAGAATTATATAATTAATCATAGCTCGTTGGAAAAAGAATAAACAATTTTTCTAAAATAATTTGTTTCGCCAACACAAGCTTTTATTTGAAATGAGCATCTATATTTAAATATTTTGCAAGAGTCCAAGGTTAATAAACTTACTAAAATCGGACGACGAGCTATTAAATATGAAGCTAACAAACAAATCCGACTTCAGTGCTGCCAGTCATACCATTATCAGCCGTCACAACCAGTGATTTTATTTAATGCTGCACCCTGTAATGAATACTTAAACGCTCAATGTTTATTCACGCTTGACGAATTCTTATACTTGGTACCATGCCCCGGTTGCGATAAGATGATTAAACTTTTTTCTGTGTTGACAGGGACGGCACACAATTTTTTTTATACATATAGATGACTTCGTAATCTTATATTACTTCTGTTGTATAATTTAAATATTACTTTTCAAACAAACATTTTAATATACAAAATAATGTAAAGAAACAAAAATAGTAAGCCGTAGACTCAATGATTTATGTTTTCGGTTGCAGTAATACTCTATAACTGTTGTCAAAATCATCTTGAACGGAAAACAATTTTTAAAAAAAAATAAAAATAAAAATATAGTTGGACCATTAAAAATGTATTCTACAAATAAGTTACAATTCAATTTATCACAAAAACATTGTTTCGCAAGCTGTTCGCGTAGGGAACCGTACAAAATAAATTGATCTAATGATATGTATCTCGCACCCGGAATTCCATGCTGTGAATATTTTATAATGGTCATACACCCACACACGTATACATATATATTTATATTTATGTATATGTTATTCTATTATACGTTTTTCTCTTCTTCTCGTGAACCGAATGTACATATCGTTACGATATTCGTACGCCGAGTCACGGAGTAATTGTTAAACACACGCGCGGCCGAAAATGCGTACATATACATAAGCCCTACACACGTGTGATTTTCTCGTGTCTGACTCGTCCATCCCTATACACGTAAGCCCCGATATATTTTCACCAACTACCCCGGAACTAACAGCGAACAGGGCCGAACCGCATCAGCCGCCGACATCCGCCGTCCGTCCCACAAAATTAAACCGTCGTACTTGTTGGCGCGGCACAAACGCGTAACGTTATCCCTGCAGCTCAGAGTGGAAAACGAACCTACAAACCCGACGTCGCTTAAGTGTTCGATATTAATTCGATTTCACAGTGTTACGTGCAGTATCAGTTTTCAACGTTTCCGGCGGAATAAAAATAACGATCACTGTATCCTCAGCGCAGCCTTCGGAGGTTTTTTTTGTATTCCATACACTTGTTCTCACCATTAGGAAAACTAAAAAATAGAATATAAAAATACAACAAAAAAAAAAACTGTTTCACAAAAACCTAAAATGACAGGTATAATTACATTACGATTCTAAAATATTTTAACGAATAACAAAATTAAAATAAATAGCTAATGAAAAACGCAAATGTTTGAAGTACGATGAAAAAAAAATGTTACACAATATAAACAACAATCGCTAAGATTTTTAATAGATAAAATTTATTTCAAAAATGTTCAACAAAAAATTTACTACCTAACTAAAATCAACACGTAGTTAGTTAATATATTTAAAACTTTTAATTTCATATTTTAAATATATTAAATAATTTATATCATAAAGAAAACTATCGTTCCGAACAGTTTACAAAAATGAACTAAATTAAGCTCTATAAAACGGAATTATTTTACTATCAAACTGCATGTGTTCAATTATTTTAACATTTATTACATAAAATAATATAATAAAGCATGTTAAACCTAATAGTGTTGAACTAAAGTACGAACGAGATATTAGTAAATGAAAATATTTGAAATTGGATACCTAAATAAAGTGTATAATAATTATCATACATAAAACTATGATTGGTATTTGGTATAATACCATTTAGTTTAGTAAAAAAACTAGTACTATTTTGTTTACAAAAAGTATATAAAAATATATAAACCAATATATTATAACAATAATATCTTAGTCTTCGAAATAAAAACATTATCAATTATTAAACTATTTTAATCGAAACGTTAGAGTAATCGATAAAATTAGAAGTGTACAATTACTAATTAATTAGTGTACAATTGGTATAAGCTTTATTATAAAAGTCATGAAATGATACATGAACTCCTTTGATACTATCTTTAACTGATTCAGTGTAAAAAGGAAGAAGCTCACAAGATAAATAACGGAAAATAATTAGACCGTGATGACGTAAGCTGTAATACGTGGACTTAAATACGCGTTGCACGAAACACCATTCGAGATCTTTTATACGCTTTAAGCATTATTTTATATTTTATTTTACGAACGTGTATCGAATTCCAAAAAGGGGATGAGGTTTCACGAACGTCCGGTGCAATATTTTCTTATTGTTAATAATTATTATTAGTCAAACTACATACCAGTTTTTATGTACAGTACGTATAATATCTTCGCGTTAGCATATGAAATTAATTTATTTCTTGGTATTTTTAATTTTCAAAATGGTATTCAAACGGATTCTCACGTCGTAAAAGAACATTTCTAAAACAACAATATAAATTCTTAAAATTACATAAACATAAGATATCCCGTTGAAGTTATTCGCTTACAACATTTAAAATTCTTTAACCGTACAGCGCGTTCGAAATGATACAAATAAAACAGTAAATATGACGTAGTTAATGTGGTACATTACATTATGAAAAATAATATATGACGTAGCATCGAATACATAAAATCTTCTACCGGAGACAATAATATTATCCCTTGGAGCGTAGACGAAAAATATGCAGTATTCATTAACGATAACTAAACAATATTACGTGTCAAGGTAGGTAACAAAAGTCGTGAAAGACGTACATATAAGGTATTTCGCGTACGAGAAACGAAACCTCAAAGCTACTGTTATAATATATAACAGCTATCCGCAATCATTCACCTGTTACAAAGAGTGTTTCTTCTAAGAGGTGTAATAACGTCTACGTTTGCCAAAAAGATTGATTGACACGACGCGAAACAGTTACGCCCGTTCATTAAAATTATTATAACACAACGCAAAAGATATGTTTAATGGAATTTTACAGGGATGGACAATTTTCCTAACGTCGATGATTACGAAAAATATTGTATGCATTAACGTTTAATAATTTTAATATATTTATTGTATTTATTTAATATACAAAATGAAAATGTAATTTACGAGACTCTTAGTTGCTCAAGTGTTTATCAATTTTCTTAATGTGATTTCTGTTTTTGAACACTTAATGTCAATATATTCGGTTTATAATTTGTAATTTTTAATGTACTCCATTTACGCATCGGTTTTTTAATTCAGATTTAATAAAATTAATATCCTAAAAAAATTATTCACGTGAATAAGTTAAAGATAAATTAACAAAACAGTTAATATCTATTTTTAATGTGGTTCATTTTAGCCGTACTGATAATAATTAACAATTCAAAGTAATTTAATATTCATATTTTTCGCGCGCTATGAATTTACTAGTCCTACTATAGGTACTCGTCCACTTAAAATAAGTGATATTTGTTTTGAAATTCATTTTATTTACAAAAAATTACTCGACTTGATGCGTACGTATTATTTGTAGAATTTCAAATATTTTAAAACCAAAGACAATAATGTTAACAAATTATTCGTAATATCGTAATTCTTATATCATATGAACACTTTTTTACTATAAACAATACGCTCGAATATTACAAACAATACACAATGTACAAATTAGCTCAGATTTAACAACAAACAATATATTCATACTTTATGGTTATCAATAACTGTAAAAACTGTCAATAAATGCGTTTATGGTTCATTGACGAAATCAGTTTTTCATATTAGTCTGTACATGTTTGATCATCTATTTTTGTGGATGTTCCTATTAGTTGCAAGTGTATTTTAACGTGATTATTTTTATATTTTATAACTCCACAGTTTATGGAGTTCATGCCAAACGAAATGTATTTTATTCAATGATGAAATCTGACGAAATGAATGCATTATATAGGGCAATGATAAGTTTTTTCGTCTAAGTTAAAAATAATTAAACCTATTGTGATTCTTTAAAAAAAATTTAAATTTAAATTATTGAACCCAACCCAAGCCTTCATTCTTTGTGTGATTAATTTACTATGCTAATTTGTATTTTTAAGTCAGTTCATTAAATAAATTAATCTAATATGTCTAACCAATTATTTGCAATTTAATTATTTGAGATGCAATAAAAACGATAACTCATAAACATATATTTACTAATTTAATTATATTATCAATATTATATTAATTTACTTGTACTACCACAATTTTGGCAATATTTTGCTACTTTAAAATATCGAACTTAAGTTGTTGATTTTAACTCTTCTTTTTTTCTTTTTTTACTTTTCAAAATGACACCTTCAATAACAAAATATTTATGAATTCATATGGTTAGCTGATGATAACTGATAACATTTTTTAATTAACAATTGTAAGTAAAATAATTTATTAATACGATAAAATATTAAAAACCATCTAAGTACCTATTTATTTATTTTTTGATACATTATCAGTTTACCTCTTATGAATTCAAATTTAATAAATAAAATATTTACTCTTGAAGTTTTTTAAAATATAAGGACTATGGAGGTGATTCCAAGAAAATATTCAAGAAGTGAATGAGTGATAACACAAGTTATTTCTAGCAATACATTGTATAATTCTTATAAACTTCACTCTTGACACTTGAATTATACTGGGTACCGAATATTATGAATTTAAAATTATCAAAATAAATAATATAGAAAAAATAAAATTATAAAGATTTTTAAACCATCTTAATTATAGATGTGATATAATAATGTAAATCAAATGATCAAAATTATTCAAAAATCTTGGTTTTCTATTAATTATAATAATAATAAAAAAATAATTAAATCATTAAAATGACTAATTATTAGTAATTTTCATAAAATCATTACTATTTCTTAATAAATCATATTTAGAATCAAATATTATTTTTAAATAATATAATAATATAATAAAAATTATAATTTATTAAATGGTTAAACTCGTAAATTAATATACAAATAAAAAAACAAATACTTTATATATAAAAATAAATAAATAAATAAATCCTTAGCCTAGATTAGTATTATGTATGTAAAGTACGACCGATTTCGAATTAAAAATTAACTATCAGGTATATACAATGTCAATAAAATTGACTAAAAATAAATTAAATTTTTTGTTAATTATCTACATACCTGACGATAAATTTTTAATTCGACACCGGTCGTACTTTACAAATACAATAGTACTCTGTGCTAAGATTTTATTACTTATTTATTATTTTTAGTAATAGCAATATATTTAAAATATAATTTGTTAAAAGATGAATCATATTCTGATTGGTTTTTTTTTTTTTTTAAATTTGAACCATTGATTTTGTTTCAAAACATTTCTAACAGCGTAAAAGATCTCGATAATTTTCAGTATAATTCATGTTTCAAAACCGTGACATTTATACTAAAACTTTTATTATGCATAAAATTTCTAGGGAGTCATAGAATATTGTTCGGGATCCGATAGAAGTTGATTTTCTTAATCTTAGACGGGAATTCACCATTGTTTTGTTTGTTTTTGATCTGTTTGTGGTATGAGTATTTTTTCAGATTTACTAGCTCAAATTACCTTCTTACTTCTCTAGAGCTAAATAACTATTTTTAATCCTTCGTTTTAAAAGTAAATATGATACGGATTTTAACAACTTTAATACGTTTTACGTTTACTAATAATATCTTCATCACACGAACATGTGTTCGATACATTTTTAAGTCATAAGCTGTTTTGTTAAATTTTTTTAAACATTGCTTCATATTGTAATTTTATGTTATTAAGTCATTTTAAACTATATAATTTGATATGTACATTGTACATATTATACCCATATTATTTTAATTTATATTTACTATTAAAAATTAATATTTTATGAAATACAAGACATTTTTCAACATTAAATGTTATATAAAATAAATTTTATTATTGTTTATATAACACAGGTAGTCGTATAGTACTCGTTTATTATGAAGGTATACGTCAACACGAATGCTTATATACATTATGAATCTCTTTAAATAAAATAACAAATATCTACAACTTTAAAACATTTTGAGAGAAAATTATTTTTTAACATATATTACTACAAAGAGTAATAAGTTGTGAACCACTTTTAAATAAACGTTTCACAGCGGTGCGAATTATGGTAATTTATTTGTATAATATTACTCAAGCGTCACCTGTTAAAAATTAGAACATTTGAAGCTCTGGTTTTAGAGTGAATTAATTTTTACTCAAGCAAAATTATAATAATATGTGAGAGTTTCTTTACAGTGTTCAGATAACTGTAAATTAGAGTATCTTTAAGGTAATTATTTATCATAGCCATCTACTTCGATGGTGAAAAACAGCAATTCATAGTCAAAAACTTTTTGCATGTAAATTAATTTAACTTTAATTAATTAACTTTAGATGTTTGACTAAAAAAAATTTATATATTTACGAAATTCCAAATCAGTAAAAGTTTCCGTTTTATATCATCATATATAAAACATCAATTTCAGTTTAACCCAATTTTATTTGTGTAAAAGTCAGATTTTTTTAACCGTAGTCGGATAAAGTGATTTTATTATGTTAATAAACTAATAAGACTCCACGTTAAATGTCAAAAAACCTTGTGAACAGTTAATACAACAATATTTTTCTACAGTAGATGTATTATTCAAAATCAAAATTTATTAAAAAAAAAAAAAAAACAGAAAAATGTTTAAATATATTTATGATCAGTAAAAATTTAAATGGATATTTACTATTTAAGTGTTATAGTACTCAAGGAAAGGCAAATAATTCGGCTTTATAGTTGCAATAACGTTATACTAACAATAATCTAATAATACACTGGGATACACCAGAGACTGTGACAATGTGTCTATACTAGACCACGACCATTTGATGTTATGAAAACATGTACTTTAACAACACAACACACAGGGAATAAATTCCATTTATATGCAATTATATTGGCAACAATAGATACATCCTTAACTTAATATTATTCTAACTTATATGGGAAAGCAAATTATTATTTTTTTAAATTTTTTTATTTATTTTTTATAATTATAATTATAAATTTCTAAATGTACTTTTCCAATGTTAAAAATAAAAGTATAATGGTAGTAGATTGTTTACACGTACATATATACATATATTTACGAAATTAAATTCATAGTATCTAAATGATTATATTATTTACCGTATAAGTAAGTCATTTTAATAAACAGTTATTAGAAGTAGGGTTTTGTTATTATTCATTTCATTAAAATAGTTCAAAAAATGTAAGAAAATAAAAACGTGATGATTATACAAGTTATAACATAAAACGGATAACCAAACAAATTGCAAAATCAATATCCATATCAAATCAATGAAATACATTTTTTCTGAAACAATGCCTAATTATGGATAATTATGCAAGAGCTAATTTGAATTTTCTTAGTAACATCGGTACTACTTGTAAGTGTACATGTGCACGTATACATTGTATAGTCAAATTACCGTATAAGCCATCATTACTTACTAAGCCGTAGGAATCTGCGGTCAATCTGTGGTTGCTTTGTGGTTACCTGCTTAAACGTCAAAACTTAATATTTGTCTTTAAGTTAAACAATAATTTATTTTAATTTGTATACATTTTCATTCAGTTTTTTTTTTTTTTTTTTGTACTCATAACCGTATGCTATGTATGTTTATATAGATTTATAATCCGAGTACAGAATGATAGATATATTTTACGTGTTAATCGTTATGTGGAATTACGTGGCACGGACGGTTCGATAAAATAAGTCACTTGGACGACAACAGGACAGAAAATATAATATATCATTCTCGTGCGTTATTGTCAATATTTGTAATAACGCACCGTAGGCTCAATAAAAGACAGGTAATTGTGTGCGCACGTATTATGCAAATGTCGTAGCCACCGTCCAGCGGTATGAAAATATATGATATAATCATACGCTCACAATCGTCACGATTATATGTGACTAATAACGTTTTTACCAGCTACGACCCATTATTTTTTAGTTGTTTTGACAATTGGACGAGTGCATTTACGGGGTATTGTCTGTACATAAATATTACGCACCTAGTAACAGGAACCTGAATGATTTCACATATTTTCGTTATTATTCCGTAATATTTGTTCAACGTAAACGTCCGTGTACGAATGGGAGCGTTGTGTTTTTTTTTTTTTTACTTATAGATATAAGTAAAAAAAAAAAAAAAAAACGTACACGGATCCGAGGCTAAACGAATGCACGCACACCTGCAGTTGCATATTCGGCTGTTAAACGGTATAATTTCTACGCGACTCGGCTGTGCGCTACACGAATATCTCGTGGGCCAACGACGGGATTCTGATGTCAATTGGTAAAAGAAGAAGAAGAAGTAATAGAAAAATAAGTAGGAGAAGAAGAAAAATAACTGGTTTTAGGTTTTTGACGACGAGCTTATCGGCGGTATATTTCGAGTTGGCGCGGAAATATGTCGGCTGACTAACGGGGGTCGATACATTACCAGTCAGTTAGTGGACCACGTTGAACTTGTGTCGAGAACTCCGGAACGAAATAATTATACCGCTTTTTCCACGGACCTGTAGAAACGATCGGTCGACCGGGGAACGTCGAAACCGCGCCGTTGTACATTCTCGCTGGTTCTCAGGTATGATATTATTGTTATTCGCGTATTTCGTCAACCGTCGGATAAAAATCGAATTGATGTATTCGAAATGCGATCCGGACAACAGCACTGTCGTAGGCTGTGTTACTGCAATAAGTTTCGAAAACGTCCGACGCACAACTCCGGGGCACGTGGAGACGGCATCGTTCGTTGCGCACGTCAAACGCTATTATTTCGTCATCCGTTTTAGCGTAACGTTCGCAGCGGTCGTCCCGCGTGGGAGTTCGTTGCATTTTGCGCCGTCCGGTGTCCGCGTGTTTGC
Organism: Sipha flava; assembly: GCF_003268045.1. Taxonomy (NCBI): domain Eukaryota; kingdom Metazoa; phylum Arthropoda; class Insecta; order Hemiptera; family Aphididae; genus Sipha; species Sipha flava. The sequence continues at coordinate 2,986,505 of NW_020273108.1, forward strand.
GCGTGAGCGTCGCAATACGTACGCGTATTATTGATGTTGTTGTTGTTGTTGCTGTTGCTGTTGCATTATAATGTCGGATGTGTAGAACACGTTACGCCGTCATGCGGCACAAGGTGCGCGCGTATATTATTGTTACTAGGGCCCGGATGTTGATGCCCTAAAACACCAATGGAAAATATCTAAAAAAAAATTAAAAAATGTAGGAAAAAAAATATTATTTTTATGACGTATGAAACACACAAATGCTCTAATTTTTTTCTCTTGTTCACAAACTTAATTCTAAAAAACACTCATGATACAACCGGTTAAGTAATTATTGACCGATTTTTAAATTCATAATAATTACTATTCACCATATGTATATTTTATTTGTTTATTTAACGTACAGCTTGTACGATATAGCAGATTTACAACATTATCATACAATAAAGTATGTGTAATACAAAAATATATTAATAATAGCAACAACAAAAATGATAGCGATGACAACATTAACAGTAGGTTATAATTAGGGAACGGATTTATATGTTAATGCATATTTTTATTAAAAAAAAGGTATTTAAGATTCGAAAAGAAATGTTTATAATTTAAATCATTCCTATTAAAATTATACTACTTTTATCTTACATATTTTTATATGTTTCACTAATTTATAAATATTTTAAACATAATTTATAATTTCATTATTCATACGATTTCTTCTTACAAAAATACAAGAAGTTATTTCAAAATTAGATCCAGAAACTTCTATTACTATTGGAAAAGCTCAAAATATTATGCGAAATGAAACATTGAAAAAAAATGTAATTTTCGTCTCAGTGTATTTTAGTTTTATTACACATACAATTACAAAATTAGAAACAAAAAATATGTCTTTAATGATAGTATGCAAATTGACGAATCAGCAATTGAAAAATTAAAACTCGTAAACGGACCAATAGGAGATATTGTAAAAAAGAAAAATCATGCTGTTACAGAAAAAAATCCAGGCTATACTGATTTTAAAACAAACAATGACAATGAATGGCACCCTTCGAAACATTTGGAAATATCGTCTTCTGATATTTTGCGCTTAATTTGCTCAAATTACATCGGTTGATACGAAACGATCATTTAATGGCTTTAAAAATATTTTGAAGCCTAATAGGCGACATTTAACACTCGATAATTTAAAAGAAATTATAATTATTCAATGCAACAAATAATTTTGATAGTTTAATAATTAATATTTTATAAATTATACTTCCATGTATATTTACATATTTTTGTATTTTGATTACATATAAATCCGTTCCATAGTTATAATAAACAATTAAACACGGTGATTTGTCTTTTACAATTTATGAAGTATTTATGGAGTTATATGGAGTCCAACCGTTCTGTAGCTCCGTCTTCTAAATGATGGTCCAATCCGCTTTCGAAAGAATACAAATGACATTCCTCTACGATTATAACGTCATCGTTTGGTTGCCACTTCCATATTGGTAATCACTTGATGGTTACATTAAAAAGGGGTCAATAATTGAACGGATCGGGAGGCTAATATTTTCCAGTTATTTTTACAGTTCGTTCCGGAGCGCCCCCTCTCACCATGATCGGTTCGAGTTTTAAAATTGACTGGATGTAAAAAAAAAAAAAAACAGTTAAAAGCGCTTGAAACCGATAAACCCATAAACAAAGCAAAATCAAAATCAGTTGCGTAGTATGCGACTGAAAGGTGATGATGTGCCACGAAAATCTACTACCACGGTAATGCGATCGACGACGATCACTGTAGTTATTACGATCGTCGCCGTCTAGGGCAGTCGGCCGTGGGCGACGGTGATCCGACGGACCGGGGCCGTCACGTTCGACCGGCCGCCGGGAAGAGCGGCGCGGAAACGCGCGACGACACTCGCCCGCGGTACGTGCGCGCGAGCGGTACCTACGCACGGCGATAGCGGTACGTACCGTACACGTACGCGCGCCGCGGCGTAATGTTATGCACGCAACCGCCCGGACGACCGCCGCCGCCGCGCAGCGCGCGCGCGTGTGCATGTGTGCGTTTGTTGGTTACGTGTATGCCGCCGTCGCCGCCGCCCCTCCAACGGACAGGTTTTGTTCGCCGTTGCCGTGTGTAGCGAGCGTGCATAGGTTGTTGTTGTTTTTCATTCCGCTTCTTCCTCTCTTCCCACCGCCGGCCGGCCGCGGAGAGAGAGCTTGCTGGCTGGCCTACTCCGTGACCGCACACCGTTCGCCAGCACAGTTGTACCAGCGACGTGTGACGCGGACCAGTCCATCGCCAGTACGTGTCGTTGCCGGCCCGGTGGTGCGCTCTTTCTCTCGCTCTCTCTCTCTCTCTCTCTCTCACACTCTCGTCGTCGTGTGTTCCGCGCAAACGAAACGACAACGTGTCCGCCGTTCGGGGCCGCGTGTGCACCACTCCGCACGGCTCAAGAGCCCGAAACAGTGACGGCGGCCCAGTGGTGTCCAGGCATCGGGACCGGAGGCCGCGGGGACACGGCCCAACAGGTAAACGGCGGTCGACCACCGGTTCTTTTCGTGGTCGTCTCATCCCGCGCACCCTTTTCGAATCGCTTCGGGGCCGCGGCGAGCGCGCGACAACCGCGTTAACCTTACGGTACAGGTGTGTACCGTTGCCTGCGCGTCCTACGCAACGGCGACGGCCCGGTAAAATCGATCGCGTCGAAACGCACCGACCACGCGCGGGCCCTGTGGCTTTTGGTGTTACGTTTCTGTTGTTTTTATTTTTTATTTTTAGCCGATCAAAGCGCGCGGTTTTTCGCAGCGCGATCTTATTGACAACGGCGCGCTAACCGCGTTCGACCACGCTTGACCGAAGAACTCGAAGTGGAGAACCGTTGTCGGGTCGGCCGACAGCAAGCAAAAGTCGCCGCGCGCGCGTTAAGACCCGATCGATGCGCGCGGATCGCGTGCTACGATGCGATATCGTTTCTGTTGCCGTGCCCGGGTACCACGCGCTTTCGGGTTCGCCGCGCGAATCGTTCGTTTTCCTTTACCGTCCCCGTCCCTCCGCGAAGTACCCTCCACCCTGTCGCACCGGCACCCTTTCGTCCTCCTCCCCCGAACGCGCCGGTTCGTACTACACACAACCTCTCAACTATCCGCCTGCCGTCGGTGCTCGTGTACATAATTTATGAGCGTCGAGTACGTGTTAAAATCCGCTCGTTTTCAAACCATCAAACGGTGCACAATTGAATCATTATTATTGTTAAGTCGAATTTCGGTTTTGTTACGCCCTGTCACGTCCTGTACCGCGCAATCTATTCATTTTAAATACTCGTACACTCCGTTATATAAATAAAAATAAAAAATAAATTTTTTTTAAATACTGTGTAATGAGGTTATCCTGTGTAAAAATTACGTAGTTTATAATATCACGTTCAACGAGGTATCTAATTTACAAATTGTTTTCCGTCGATTGCGTAAGCTATTGTTATTATTATTGTTGAATATTTTTTTTATTTCTCTTCGGATATTTATAATATGTAACCGCTTTTTTTTCTTTTTTGCAAATTTATTCTAATCAAATCAATTAGATAACGAAACAACGCCTTGCGTCTATGACTTATAGAAAAGTTCATGAAATCATCATTTACTCGTTCATTCAAATTGTTAGTTTACTATATGTTTTCATTGAGTAATAGAAAATTTAAAATAAAAATACTAACACTGTCCAATCGAAAACATTTGTCAGTATTCATTATGGTATTTCGGGATATTGTTAAATACTGTTGTTATTTTATACTGAAAGGAAAACATAAATTTTATTCCGTACCGATACGACTGCTTTTCGAGAAACACTTATTAGAAATTAAACTTGCTCTGATGATTCGATCGATTGAAAATAGTGTTGGTAATTACTGAAGATTAGTATAGTTAGAGTTTTTATTTTTTTGCCAACAGTCACCCTAATGATATTAGCCCAAACGTAAGTAGTTTATTTTCACCGTGTATATATAATTGTTCCAATTAAGTATGGCGTTTTTGGTTTAATTGACAATGTTTGCACTGCATAAAATTGACTTCACGAATTCATAACAAAAGTGAAAAATTCACATGGTTGCATAGGTTCTATTTCAATAAACATCACTGATGCCAAGGCCCTTGGCCATAACTGGAAAAAAATTTCTGGGGGGGTCTAACATTATTATAATACAACCTATAAATAATAAACTATATTCACTGCTAAAATGTTTCTACTTTTGAAAATTTCCGGACCCCTGGATCCCCCCAGTTACGGCCTTGTTTGATGCAAATGGTTTTATTTTCTTGCTGTAACCGTGCACGAATGGCTTCGATAAACCAATCGATAACGTTAACCTAGGACAACTGAGATAACAAGTACGCCATTGCTTTTTTTAATTAAGTAACCGAATGAATTCTACGTTCGTACATACAAATTACGCCTTGTATATCTTCTAACCTACGCAATGGGCAATGGTATATTAATAACAGTATGTTGGTGAAACGTAAATATTTGGACGGATGTATAACGTGTTACGTGATGAAAATGAATTCATTGACAAAAGGTTACGATATTGTATAAAAGTATCTACTCTGAAATTGCTACTAATAGAATAAAAGAAACTAGGTTGAGGTAGTCAAGGAAATCAAAACAGACGTAATAAACCGTGATAGGAATGCGACGAGAGAAAAAAAATTTCGTGTTGCACAAGCAATATATATGAACGAACGGACAGAGAAATAGTAACATATTAGTAGGTATCATACTTCCTTTTGTAGACCCGGTGTGTTGAAAATATTTCTCTAGGTTTTTGGTAAACGAAGAGATAAACACGTATGCCTAATTAGTTTCACGCGAGACACTTATCGAACTGCAGGTGACTAATATAATACTAGTTATAATTAATGAATTTTTTTTCTCTCCCTTCAGATAATTATTATTTATTTTGTACATACCTACGGTTTTTTCGAGTCAATCGACAATAATAATTTTTGCACGTATGCATGATTGGACGAACGTCTGAACCAATTGAACTCGATCTGTTTCCACGAATAAATCAATAGAACGTGATGACCATTGTTCAATGTGGACGGTCGTTTAACATCAATATCGTATTGTCTCAGTATATTGCGTTTACAGTTGACGACATGTCGACTGTACTGACCAACAGACCAAATAAATACTTTCAGTTATACCTATTCACTTGTGACCGTTACGTTTGTTGGGTTGCATTTGGGGTTAGGTAACTAGATAATTTGACGCGAATCGTTTATACACGCACAATCCGGATGATATGCGACCGAGTTTACGTAATCGAGTTGGTTCCGTATATATTTTTTTTTTTTTACTATTCAACAGTAACCAATAATTGTCAATTGAGCATAACGATGGACAATTTTATTTTCTCAATCATCAACATAAAAATGTTTCATTCCAGCGTATGTGTTTTTCCGTACGAACGTCAATTATCGCGTTTATCAGTTAAACGATGTGCTGCACAAGTTACTGGTATTTTTCTAGACCGCAATTATAACAATTTAATGCATTTAAACCGACAAAATTTATAACGCTATTTACAATGTTCATTAAAATTATAAGAAATGAAAAACGTTGAAAACTAAAAACCATTTACTACAGTTTATTTGAACTCTGTTTTTTCATATATTCAAGTGCAATAAAAAACATTTATCGTCAGACTTTAAACACCATAACAGATACATTATTATTATTAGAACATATTAAACATTGTTAGGTACAGTGACGTATTTTTAGGGAGTTCTCGACCCCCCTCCTCATAAGAAAAAAAAGTTCAGAAGTCAAAATTACTTGCTACAGAGGTAAAGAGAAAGAGAAAAATAATTTATACCATATGGTTGTAAATAACTCTTCATTTATATTTATAATAGTAGTAGAATAATATAATTATTAATACATACCTTATATGTAATTTTACAATATTATTAAATAACTTATTTTTTATAAAAAATGTTAAATACGCCACTGGTTAGGTACTTCATAAAAATTCTTCAGTTATTTTAAATAATTTAAATACAAATAGTTTAATAATATATACGTTCTAAATATTTAAAGAATAATAAAACACAAAACTGTTCTAAAAACAGTTTCAGAAATGTACATATAGTTTATACCAGTATGCTCATAGAAATTCAAATACGATGTTATTTTTTAATACTTTTGAACGGGTTTAACTATTTAAGAGTATTTCTACTCGTATTTTTAATAATAATTATAATATAATCGTATTATTATTCATATAAAATTGATATACTTTGTTTTCAGAAATAAAAAAAATTGTTTCCGAAATTGAACAGTTAATCCTATTAGACTGAGCGAACATTATTTTCTTGATTGAGTTTTACTTTTTTCTTTTCACCTTTGATTAAAATTAAGTTTTAACATTTTCTCATCATAAATAAATGAAACATAATTAATTTATATTATATTTAAAATTATTGAATACATATAATAATTATTATTATTATTATTACATTATTCATTGTAAACAATTACTTATGTATAGTAAACAACCTTGAACCATTCAAACCGTATTTTGTTTAAAAAACAATTTTAATATTTGATGCATAACTTCCAATATTATCGTTGACAATATATTATGTAATTTCAGTAGAAACTACATATTTTAAGTATGTCTAATCGAGACAGGCTCAAAAATAGTTTACTAAGAAAAATAATTATAATATAAAAATAGGTTCCTGTAAAAAGTGTCAGTTTTAATAATTGTTTTATGGTTTTAAAAGTGAATATAATAAGTCGTTCGTGATATAAGATTTATTTTCCCACAAACAAATTCTATTTTTATGGAAGTAAAACAAAAAAATATTTTTATTAGTAGATATATCTATTTTTTGTTTTTATAATATTTATATTTATGAAACAAATAATATTAATAGAAACAAAATTCATCAGGTAATCGCCATAGGATGAACAAATGTCATGAAATAAATTAAATTTATGAAATAGCATATAATTTAAAACAATTTGTGAAATTTTAATTTATAAATTCTCTTTTTATAAGGATTTAATGGTTGACTACTGAAAAATCACATAAAAACCTCTATATTCTAAGTAAACATCACGAATAGAAAATTTTCAGTGCGTTTTAGTAGTTAAAAACGTATTTAAAAATAAAACTTTTTATCTAAGAGCAATAAATATAATATATTTAAAGATATCCAATACTTGAAAATTTTGTTTTTAAGACTTATTTTAAATATCACAGTGAATATAACCTGTAAAATAAAAATTGATTAATTCTTAAATAATTAAATAAATAAATTCAATTTTTAAGGAAATTTAAATCGTCCGCAGGTAAAAAGTTTCACATTAAAATATTTCAATTATTCAACTCTTAAACAATTCATGATATTAATAGAAAAAGCAAATGAATAGTAAAAAAGCAATTATTTGGTTTCCTAAATTGTATGTAAAAAATTCCATCTAGAAGAGCATCCAAACATTTAAATAATACATATGATTTTAGTACAGTTTAATAATTATATATTTTCCTAAATTTAACTTATTAATTTAATAAAATTGCTATTTTACGAATTTTGATTATTCTACATTTGTTTATTATCCATAAAACAATGTATAATATTATTTAAATAAGAATAATAATTATTTATAAAATAAAATAAATTAGTATATAATTACAATTTGAGATGATTTCATATAACTAGTATATAGTAATATGATATTCAATTACATACTTTCTAATGTCATAATTTGTATTCAAATTTTACTTACAAATATTATTCGACCAATTTAATTTTAAATATATTTCATCATTACAGTTTAAAATGAATAAATATATAATTATAGAAAGTTTTTTAAATTTTAAAAATGTAAGTATGCCTTATTTTTAACCAATTTATTATCATTAATACTATTAGTGTTTCACATATTGATGAAATGTAATAATCATCGAAAAACATCTATTTTGCTATCAAGTTTTATTTCAATTTCTAAATTACATATAACGTGCAGATAGATATGGTTAATAAAACAAAATACATAAAGTAGCTGATGTTAAATAAGTAATGAATGAATTATCGACACTAATGATACTCAATATAATAGAAAGACATCTACTCTAAACGAATTTCGTCAAAAACAAGAAATATTTTACAGTTACATATCCTTTATTCAGAACAATATATTCCTTGCAGCACGTCAATATACCATACAATAACCAATGCAAATATACGAGTATTGTAATATACTCGTACGTAATTCATTATACGAAATTACAAAAATATTGTCCTTTTAATGATTGGTGTAATTTTAGATAGTCGACAATAATTTACTAGATATTCGGTCAAGAACGATTCAGAACTATCAGTAGCTATAATTAACTGTTAATAGCCTTTGACGCTACATAACGAAACACCACTTGTATTAATAAAGGTGTCTAGGCAATTAAGAATGTCAGTGTAAGTGGGCTGGGGTTAATAAATTGCGTTCGTCGGGTTAAACGACTAAAACGTACCTTAGCTCTTAATTGCTTGCGCCCATTATAATATATTGTAATGCGCAGAGAGAGAAACGGTAGCAATAAGTGTCTTCGAAAAACTAAATGCAATTTAACATACCTACGCGTATTTTTTAAACAATTTGCCATATTAAATGAATTTTGAACTGGAAAATGTGATAATAATGTTGACGTCATAAATAAGTTTCACGTAATTTTGTGACTTTTGTTGGTACGTGTATAATATAAAGTTTCAGTTTTGTCACATTTTTACAGTAGTGTTTTATTATTGCCGTTATGATACTTATCGCAACAACAGGAACAAAAAAATATTTCTCATTTCAAGTCAAACAAATTAAAATTTCCTAAGGCGCAGTTGTACTTCATTGTTAAAATAAATCGAAATCAGAAATAAAATAACTAATAAAACTTAAAATGTTTCGCAATTGTTCAATATTTCCCCTTTAAAAATAAAATCATTAAAATAATTACTTACCATTAATTTGTTCCGAGAAACGTAACATTCTTAATTGCATGTTATTATTTGAACAATAGATTAATATCACTGGCATAGTTGACAATATTTTCTACACTAAAATCATGTTTCAGTAAATATTATTAACTTATAATAATAAACCTAGTTATTATTCCGTATTATATGGTGTGTGTATTTTAATTTATTAAACTATAGTTGTATTTATGGTCTTTTGTGATGTTTTAAGTAATTAAAGATTTAAAATCCATAAAACTCCGTAATCCCAAGCTTTCGTTTTAAAAAATTAATAATTAGTAGGTTTACAAACATTTACTAGTTTTTCCACTTGTATTTAATTATAATACAATAAACAATTAAATTATCAACTTATTAGTTTAAATATTTCTTCAAACAATATATTTTATACAGATAAAATTTAAAATTTAAGTGTATATTTCAGGAACTTAGTATTTGTAACACATGCAAATTTCAACGATCAGATACCTGCGCATTTTACTGATAGTTTATTTTTATAAATTTATACCATGGTTATATTAAAATAATAATATACATTTATCAAGACGATTAGATTTGTTAGTGCTTTTAAATTATTTAATTGACTACCAAAAATGCATATAGTTAAATTAAAAATTATTTCCTTTTATAGCTAGATGTTGTTGGGCCATTTAATATATACATTATGTCATTTAACTAAAGAAAAATATACACGAAACTTGTGTTTAAATTTCGTCTTCGTCCCAGTCTTTTAGTCGTTTGTGATTCTGTTTTGATGAATGGCGCACGAGCACGAGCATACTTTCACCAACAATGGCCACAGACCAAATGCATCGTCGCTCACGCCTATTTTCTTTATTATTATATACATTTTTTTTTTAAACAAGATCATTATACAGGGTGTCCTTACTTCATATTCTCTCAATTGTTTTAATGGTACACACAGTGTAGTATTTTATGGCATTGCGGTAAAACGATACGGGTTTAAAAATCTCATTAGACAAAATGTTATTAGGATTGGTAAAAACCTAATCTTAGAAAATCATCATTAACACAACATTAAAAATAACGAAATAATATTCGTAATAAAAATTATTTCGGGGCGCCAACGACAAACAATAATGATGAGATGCTGTTATAATTATTAGATTACGAGAGACTATGAAAGACCTATGGCGAAAAATCTGAAGTTAAGTGTTGATTGTTTTTTAATTCTCGAGTTTCGTAAATGTACGTTTTTAAAAGCTATAAATACATTCGTGCATTACGATTTTCACTTCTCGCAGCTGTGCTAAACGGTCGCGACAGTATGACGAATTCATTACCAACAGACAATACTGCTGACTACCAAGAGTAAAATTTAACCGTTTCTGTTATAACTAAAAAATTATAAATTTTAGTTGTATATATCATCTGTGTGCGTATAACCATTTCGTTCTGTAATTTGTTTTATTACTATTCATTTTTATATCGGGTTCGTCTCGTACAGCTAATAATAAATAAAATTAAATAAACCGTTCGACCATCATATTATTTCATTAGCGACTTGCGTCTTTTGTGTTTTTTTTTTTTCTTGATTTAATTTTAAATTTCTTTGTATGCGCACGCACAGAACGACGTATTACGCTGTACCTACGGACCGAGACTTTGGTTTTGTAGCTGAACGGTGTTCACGTGTTACAAATGTGCACGTAATGCGCGTACACGAAAACATTTGTTAAATGGTATCTTTCCGCTTCGGTCTATCTTCGGCGCGGACGATATGCTTAGAGTATATAACATTTGATATCGGAGAATAAGCGGTTTACGGTGTGTTGAGTAAATTTGGAGTTCATAAAAAAAAGAACAACAGCTGTGCGACACATCCTGTACCTGTACGCGAAGACACGACCGACGAATACGTATTATTATTATTATCGTACAAAACATTTTTTAATAGTACTACGGTCGTTCGCCATCGCATCATCGACGTGTACACCTTGCGGTGGTATTTCGTTTCGCCAACAGCGGCTACGACGCGTTGTTCAGCGAAAGATATTGCAGACATATTATAATATTACTATTACTATTATTATTATTATTATTATTATTATACGACGTGTATTGGTTTGCTGTGACGACGAGGTCTGCTTCGACGTACGGACGGACGGTGGTCGGGGGAGGAGGTCGGTGAATGTGAATAAAATAATGTATAAAAATGCGCGTACACGCGGGTACGTGCACAGTGTTAATGCTCGTAATAATAAAAAAAAAAAAAAAGAGTGAAAACCAGTTCGGACGGTATCGCGTGACGTAATATCGCGTATACTTTTGCCTCGCGTACACCGTACGTACGCACCGCATGCACGGGCAGACCTTACCGGATACCGCGGACCGGGTACGACCGACCGTTTACGGTCGTCCGAATATTATGCGGTCATGTTCGCACCTGCCGTTGCGTTCACGGGTGCACCGCGGAATCCGAAAGCGCGAGTAAAGGCGCGTTCTCATGGGTCAAGTTTAGCTGACCGATTATAGTTGATCAACAAAAATTGAATAAAATCTGTAGTGAGAACCTTTGTTTCAATAAAATTGAACAACTAATTAGTTGATCAAAAAAACTTTGACCCAGTCAAACTTTATCGTTCAAGTAATGAGTTGTTTTTCAATTTCTTTCAAGTTGAAACCCGTCTTGACACGTGAGAACAACCTACACTACAGTTGATTCAAGTTGAACTTCAGTTTGTTTTCAATCAGTGGGCAGTCACACGTGCATTTTATGATTTTTTTTTAATTTTTAACGTATTAAATATTTTTAATTTTAAAAATGAGCCTCAAGTGGTCTGAAAGCGTGATGCTAAAACGTTTAGAACTTTATCATAAGCATGACAGTTGGTGTCAACTACGTGTCGACCGTGGCTTTTCAACCGAGTTCAAAATAAAATTGAAACATGTTCTGTTGAAATGCGTGAACAAAAACTGAATCAACTTATATTCAATTCTTGTTGATCAACTATAATCGGTCAACTAAACATGACTCATGAGAACGAGCCTTTATGCGATAAATCTCGTCGCACCGGAGTCGCGGAAACCGACTGAAACGAAAATTCGGCCGCGCGTCACGGAGGAACGTCGTAGAACCGACGTAGAACGCGGGCGAGAAAGAAATTGCGCAACGATTTCCGAAAAGGTGCTGGCTTCGAAAAACGTATTCGTCGAACGCGTTCGAACATTCGGCGCGCGGCACGAACCACCGACAGTTTTAGGCCGTTTTACCGCGTACTGCTTGCCGTGCATACGCATTGCGATGTACTACTACGCTCGGCGAGACCGTACGGCGATTAGGAATTCGTTTGAAAACGTAATCTATTACGTTGTGTTTACAATTAGCGAATTCCATAGCGTCGGTGAGATGATGATGGTGGTGGCGCTGGAAAGGGGATGGGGAGGGGGGAGGTGTTGTCTATTAGTGATAATACGCGCCGTGACGACGGATATAGTGTTCGTGCGCGACCTTCAATTGGACTGTGCGTACGCACCTACGTGTTTCCGATAAACGAAAGCCGCTAAAAGCAACGCGATCGCCGTGCGCGCTCCGAAGACGAAAAATAACAATAAATACATTGCGCAACGCACATCACGCGGACGGTGTTCGTTAGTTCGTAACGTTCATAAAGTCGAACAACCGCGGTTGACCGTGCGAATCGTCTTTTTGCAGACATGGTCGGTACGGACGGCGAACGGACGGACGGAGAGCTGCAGACGCGGCGCACCGGCGGATCGGACGTCTGCTGAATGACACTGGTGTCGACCGCGGATTTGCACGTGACGCTGGCGACGGAGAGGCGTCGGGAAACACCATGTGGTTTGGCGTAAAATGGCCGATCCAAACAAGAGTAAAGCGTTGTACTCGTCCGGGGTGGCGTTCCTAGGGTTCGCGTGTTTCGCGCTAGCCGCCACGGCCATCGGGTTGCCGTTATGGGGTTACTTCGAAAGCCCTCAAGGTAAGTCCGTGTCGACACAACCGACGACTGTACAGTAATAGCAATAATAATATTAATGAGCAGTGTGTAGTTGTTGTGCCGTTAAGTAGAGCGCACAAAAAGTATAAATAATAAATGTAACAAAACAAATATTTAACGCGTAATAACTGTGCCGGAAAACAGGACCCACGCGACACAAGACGCCGTTTTTTTACATCACGAGTAAAAATAAAAATAATTACGCGTAGTACGTCAACGACATATTCGTGTGTACACACGTTTCCAACGTGGTCGCGGTGTTTGTTAAGTATTTAGAGGTATTCGCTTATCAGAGTTCGGCTGGCCAGGTTCATTAGAATTATTACGATTTATTACGTCCATTTCGTGGTGCAGAACTTTCAAAATCCCTTTCAGCAACGTCACGACTCGATATTTATCACGCGGCCGACTGTTTTATAAAATCATAGTTCTGCATGAAACTCATAAACCTAAAAATATTAGTTTGTCGGTTAGCGAAAATATTGTTCGTATTATATTAATCGTATTTCATTATTGGAAACTTACATGAGCGTAATGATCAAAGTTATTTTCTTGGGTTTTCATTACGTTTACTTAAATATATTTGTACCTACAATTCGTTTTTACAGCATCTATTAATCTCATCAGACAATCTCGTAAATCGATAAACCCTTATTGAATAGGTTCAACCACGAATAATCACCTTGAATATGATCAGTACTAGGTACAACCACACATTTTCAAAAACAAATTAATTTTCTAAGAAAAATCATAATACTTTTCTTAAACAATGCATATTTTCTAGACGCAAATTACAAAATATGCATTAGCCTCCAAAAGAAAAATTTGTTTTTTGTTATAATGTGTATTTTTATTTATAGGTAATGTGTTGAGAGGACAATTTAATTTAATTCGTCAATATTATTACCATTACGCTATATACATAGTTTCATTATTCGGTTGACAAACATTAAAATGGTAAAAATTATGACAATGGCGTTAGAAAATATTAAGATATTCTATGAAAAATTCGTGGTTCTTAAGTTTCAGTTCTACGCCAGCATTGTGTCTTTATTTATAGGTACACCTAAATATGTGACGTAAGGGGATCGAAAAAAATTGCAAGTAAATTCGGTTAGCCCCATGCATGTAATCGTATATTTAAAAATACAAATGATTCAACCAAAACCTTCGTTATTTTCGTTCAACAACAGAGGAACGGTTTACTCCCTCCCATCACTTCGGTCATGAGTGTTATAGACAAGAGAAAACTCCTTTAATTGCTCGGATTTTCAATTATTACATCACTGGTTTTTGCATGCATATCAGTTCAAGGATACTTGAACAACTGATTTAACGAAAATATTCACCGTAGTACTTCTATACACATATATAAATCTATATAATACATCACATACTTTTCTTTTATCAAACTAGGACATTTATTTGTTGCTCTGTAGACGGACAATAATAATAAGTATTGACTAAAGAATATAAACGAATATTTTTCAATAATAGTCGATAGTGTCGTGAAGTTTTTTTTTTCATTGGATATGATTCTTATATTTTTAATGATTATGTTAATCATTTCATGTTTTCTTAAAAAAAAAAAAAAAAACATTTGAAAACATTTTTCCCTGATCAATTTTCAAATCTTAATGATTGTATATTTGAACTATTTTGTACCGGAATAAAATTCAACTACAGGGTTAAACTTTAAAATAAATATCTGAATAAAACATTTCGTTAGCTATGATTCATTTTGTTGACTCATTTTGTAACCGTCGTTTGTTTAATTGACACGTAATTCCAATAAACTGATTCCACAGTTGCAATAACCAGTACATTCTAACATCATATTTTAATGTGTGATTGTTCAATAACATATAGTTATACTGATATGTCGCTTAAGCATTATTATATCTGATCAAAATACTTATGATGCATTACATTATATTTATTGACACATTTCATAACTGCATACTTAAATACTATAATATTATATTCATACTATTATATATACTATATAGTATACATACTATACACACTATGGTATTTGTTATATAAAGTATTTCAAAAAGAACGTGGGATTTAAATCTGGTATAAATTAAATTTATTTCTTTTAAAAAAACATAAAAAATATATATATTGACCAAATGAACATAAAAAATGTTTGGTTTCAACTTGTCACACTTCAAGAGAAACAAACACCGCTGCGTGAGAAGTTCCCGGACAGACTAATCTTGTTGCGTGGCCAAACCTACCCACCTCAATATTGCGACTTAATGCCGTATGATTTTTTTCTCATAGGGATACATTAAATCATGAGTTTACCAGAACAAAGTTCAAAATATCTTTGAACTTAAGCAAGAAATTCGACGTGTTCTCAATGAAATTGATGGGATAATGTGTGATCGAGTGATGGTAAATTTTATGGAAGGAATAATCGCTTGTAGAGCTAGTAGGGAGAGTCATATGTCCAATATTATTTTTCACTGTTAAACCTTAACTTCTTCTGAAGAGAATGATATATTTGTTGTTTTTTTTTTAAAAGAATAAATTTAATTTATACCAGATTTAAATCTTGCATTCTTTTTGAGACACCCTATATTTTAATTTTTTCGTTTGTGTTAAATTAATGTTTGTTAAATACTACCCAATCATGGTGTATAATCAAGTTTAGAACACTTATGATTGCAAGGTTAGTTTGTTATTTTATATTGTACTTATGTTTATTAGGTAAGTGGTTGTTTCAAAATTAAATTAAATATGTTTTATTTATATTTTTTAAATATTATTTTTATATTAATCTAGGATACGATATTTATACAATAAATTAATATTATTATAATATTTTAATCATAAAACAAGATAATAAAATAGTACAAGATATTCTTCTATGTGTATACTATTAAATTGTAATTATAAATTATAATATATAATTAATATAATATGTTAAAAAATTGGTTAAAATGTATTACACTTGTTTAAGAAAATCTACCGTTTGATTCGTTACATATTTAGTTTATGGTAATTTTGGAGTCTTGTTTGAAGAACAAATACAATAAAAATCTAATTTTATTTTATTGTTATATAGTATTAAACTATAGATTAATTATTAAAAATAATATATATTTTTAACTTAAAGAAAATATAATATTTATTAGTGCACATACATTTAATATTAAATTGCCTTCAGATTTAAGTTATTTTTTAAAAATGATAAATATCATTCAACATAATTTATATTATCTTATCCTTAGCATTAATTTTAAATAATTTCATCTATCTAACATGCCATATAATGAAGAATGTTAATTTTTTTTTATCTAAAACACTTATTTTCAAATGAATGTTAAAACTTAGATATGTCTAACAATTAGGACAATTAACTAATATGATATAATATTTCAATACTTTTAAAAACATAATACAATTATATCTTGAATTAAATTATTTTATTTATTACTTCTATCGTTGTTTTATTTTTTAATTATCGTATATTATTTTAAATATTTTCTTTAAATTAAAATAAATATTAAAATAAATTGTTGTGCAAGGTCATTCAAATTTGAATTTAAAATATTATTTAATTTCTAGTATGAGTTGTTTATTACTACTTGTTTTGTCGTAACAGTTCTTTTTTATTTAGTATAACCACAACATTTTAAATCCCATAAAAATAACTAAATAATTTTTAGTTACGTATATTACAAAAACATATATTTTTTCATATGATTTACATTAAACTGTCGATGTTAATATTATTACAAGGCTATATTTGGGACAAGTTCTTATAGTGTCTTATCGTTTGTTTTCAAATCGCCACTTTCATTCAACAGTTAAATATTTGATGGTATCTACCATAATATTTTATTTCATAATACAATTTCATGGTCAAGCGTATTAAAAAAAATTTTAAAAAGTGCACCATTCATAAGTATAATATTTTTAATCAATGAATACCATTTTTAAATACTTTATATTTGTTATGATATAATATTTTATATAAGTAATATTTTTTATATAATAATATGGTTTATTAATTATTATACTGATATTTCTATTATATACATATATTTCTCAATATTTATTAAAAACTCAATCTACTTTCAAACATTAACTAATTAATGTTCCGATCATATTCAATCGTGTATTATAATAATTAAAATAAATAATATACCTATTACCGTAGATGCTGTTTATTCTTCTCCACGACACATTATCTCGATTGCTACATTTGTAGAGTACTTCAATATAATTAAAAATAATTTTATCATAGGCAGCAACTTTAATTCTAAACACAATGCTTGGGGTTGTCGTTCAAATAACCCTCGTGGCATTGTCTTATATAATTTCTCAATTTTTGATTTTGTATATTTCCTGTAAAAATAAAAATAAATTGTATTTAATCGATTGCTATTTCTAAGCGTATTCTATTAGTCATTCTGCTTATAGAAAAGATTAAAGAAATAATTATTTCAAAAATAGTATATGAAATATTTATCTACAACGCTGAATATTTCTAAATTATTAGTTTGATTTAATTGATTTTTATGTTTTACCATTAAATAAATAAACTAATTTAATAAGTTATTTTGTGAATAATTTGAGTGATTAAAACTCCTTCTATTATATAAGTTACTGAAAATAATCAATTGAAATAGTATCAAGTTTACTGACTAAATTGTATACCTATATACTTAGATATTTTATTAAATCACCTTATAAGAATAAAGAATAATTTAGGTCAAGGAAATGGGTGACAACCGACTTAGTAGACAGTTATAAATTATGTTAGTTACTTAAAAGTTGTATGATTATTGATTACGTGATGACATTTTTCTATATATTCAAGTTTTTCAAAAATAATTGAACACAACCAACCTACATAGTTTTTAACTACCAAATAATTTATTATTCACAAAAAATTTAAAATAACATATTCATTCGATTAAATTCCGTCTATATTAAAATCAAAATATCTTTGTCCCTACATTTTATAAAAATTTCGCTTAATTATAAACTATTTATTTGTTTAAAAAATTATTAAGCATATTACCCGTTAATTTATCTGTTAAATTAGGTTACTACAGATGATTTCGATCCATTACTTAAAAACTATAATACAAGAGTTAAATACAATTAAACTGTCTAAATAATTAATATTTAAATAATATAACTAGATAAATAAAAAAATAAACCAAATTTTTACTTTTAGACAATTTATTTTTTTTAGCTCCTATATGCTATTACTAATTTTGGTTATGAACATATGCATATATGTTATCACCAATTTTGTTTTCATTATAATTTTGACCTTAGTATGATTAGTTATCATAATATTGGATGCTACTCATATTATATCAAGTTATTTATATCATGTCTAGTTATTTTATTTACCAGTTCATTATTATAATTTATCAATTATTCATAGTATTTGTTTTATTCATTTTAATTACTATAAAATTCGTAATCCATATCGATATTTATCCATGCGTATAGCTTAAAATGGAAGAAATCTTAAAATACTTTAAGGTTGATACTCAATCAATTAAAAAATTAGAATTATTTTAACTACTTGAAATGTTGTACTTATCTATGTGTTCTTAGTTATTGCTAGAAAATATTAATCAACTAATATAACTAATATTAATCAAAAGTAAATATGTATGATAAAAATTTGAAGAAACATAATGTTTATTTTTTCTTTTGGAAAATAGTTAGTGAAGGAAGTCCATCTAATTTTAGGGAAATAAACTTAATCACACTGAAAATCAAATTTTGTATTATCAGTTAAAATATTTCCTATTAACCATAATGATAAAAATAAATTTAATTAGTATGTTGTACTTTGATAATAATTTTTACTTCGAATTAAAACATTCAATTTATCCATGAACCTTGCTTTGATAGTAAAAATAAGAAAACAATTTACCGTTATTATTTTTTTTTTTTTTTTAATTAGAGGGCTCAAGCCCCTGAAAGTATTATATTTATATTTGTTCTCATATCATGACAATTTTTTCTTTAAATATGTATTTATTATATATACCTAAAAAATTTAATATTTTTATAATATATTCGAACACAATTCTATTTGAACAACCTTTCCTTCTAATTATTTTTGAAGTTCGAATGTGTTTAACCTAATAAAATTTAATTTAACATGAATACTATTTAATAGTTTATACCGATAAATGGGAGAACTTATTAATTTTAAAAATCAATTTTTTGATTATATTTTGTATTGTTAATTAATTTACATTAACTGCCCTATATTCACATTAAAATTGCTTTGCATGTTTTGATATTAAACTTTTCATTAACGTCCAATTGCATTTTATTATTTAATACATTTTTTTTCAAAACTATAAACACTTTACCAAATTTGTTTTTTATGAATACAATAAATGTTAATTTTACTACTACTAAAATTCATCATAAAGGAAATTTAATTTTATGAAAAATTGTAAGCACACTGTGTTGACGGTAATAATCGTGATAATTCAAAAACAAACTGAATGTGTGGGGTGGTGAGTTCATAATATTTATAGCTAATGATCAAAGGTTAGAAAGAAATCGATAAAACAATAAATATTTACATGTTTATCTCCAAAATATTATGTCACATCTTTAAAATCAAACGAATTTTTTTTTTAAAATAACTTGACTAATATCAGACAACTTACGCCAAGTAGTTTTCATTGTATCACATACAAGTGTACAAAAATATTTTCTTTATTTTTATTGGCATATTTTTTTAACTATTATTTCAAAATACAAACAAAAAATGAATTTTTTCATGATTTTATCGTCAGTCAGCAATAAAAAAAAGTCATTTAATTTTATTGAAGAACATTTTTTTTATATAGGTACAGTAAAATAGGCTACGCGTGATATCGATTCTCGTAAATTTGACATTTTACACATTAACTTTGGAAAAAAGTTTAAAATAAAGCATTTTATCATTAGGTATTTATTCATTTTATCCTTTTGCTCTCTAAAAACTTTCGATGTATTGTTTTATATTGCTATTGTAAGATAAACTAATGTCATGTGCTTTATTGGCATTTCTCTCACTTTTTATTTTGTTATTTTCAACATTCGAAATATTAGTTTGTTTTAATTTAAAAAAAATATTATTATTACATTCTAGATTTTCTAAAAGTACAAACTGTACATGAACATAAATATACGTTATATATGTATCGTAATATTGATCATGGCTATGGTTTTATTTGTTATTAAATTGTTGATGTAAAACCGATTACAAATAAGGCATTGAAAGGATGAGCATAAGTATATATATAGTTATTAAAATATGTGTTAGTACGTATGTATGTGTGTGTTTGCGTGTGTATGCGCGCTCGTGCGCGTGTGTATGTGGGACAGGTAAATAAAATGTGGTCATGGAATAGGGGGGGGCATGGATTTGACTCTTATAGTGTATTCGCATTGTCTGGGCACCATCAGGTTGTTGAACTCGTGAACCTGGTAGGATAGTCAAATATTAAAACATTTGATAACCTGGCACTGTTCCTGTTTGACATTTTTTGCTTTCTGTAGTATATTTTATACCATTCCTATATCTGTTTTGTTAAAATAATAATTACTATTCCAAGCAACTAGGTTCATATATAGTCTTATTTATTTTTTCTTAATTGTATTCAGGTCACATGTTTTTCAATACGTTTGACTACATTTTTTCTATAAAATATTTTTATCAACAAATATTAGTTAATTATATTAAATTATGTGTTTTTTTTTTTTTTTTTTTTTTAATGGAAACAATTTTATAATTAATGCGATTTAATTGAAAACTGGTTGGAAATTAATATTATGAAATACACTTGACACTTATTTAAGACTTTAAAATTCTACTTAAGAATTATATTATCATTGCTTTTGAAACCTTACAATATGGTTGAAGTTTTATTCTATTTTTAAAATAAATCATTTTTTATGATAACAGTTTTATAATCATATTAGTAATATCTTCATTTTTAAACAAACTTTCACTTTAATTACAAATAATTTGCATAATTCTTGTAATATCTAAAGTACTCGTTATTCTTTTAGATTTATTAAACAAATTTTTGTTTTTAGTAAATTTAAAATATTTATGGCTATACTTCTATAACTTTATTTTAATTTTGAGCTGATAATTAAGTCTTCAACAAATATAATTATTAAAATTGCAATTAAAATTTTTACTGCATTTATTATTACTAGAGTCCGGATTTATATGCATTTAAAAAGTGTCAAATATGATGCAAATATGTAAAACAAAAGTGACTAAATATGCAATTATATGCATTATGTTACACTTTATAAAATGTGTTTTTTTTTAAAAAAAAAAAAACCACACTTTTATACCAAATAAAATTCTAAATGTTTTATCAAAAACAAAAAAAAAAATTGATAATATCCACGGCTTTATATTTAAAATCATTTAAACCAATCAATGCTAATTATCTAAACTTAAAGACGAGAATAACAATAAAAAAAAATAAAAAAAATAAAAATAAATATTTTAGATAATTTGAAGCTACCTACTCTCAAAAACTAATAGCAAACTTAAAAAAATACAAATCTTTTAAAATAATATTTTTAAAACTTAATTCCTTTCATGTCTATTCGTGCTTTATTCGAGGTGATTACAAAATTTACTGTAAATTAAAATAGTTAATTTATTAAAAACCCATTAAATATACATGTTATGTGCATTTATGAACAAATATGCAATAACCCTCGAAATATGCAAAATATGCATTATAAAATTAGGTGTTTAAATGTGGTGTGATATGAATCATGAACATTTTAAATTTCCGTAGATGTGCATACATTTAATACAAACATGCAAATGCAGATAAATCCGTGCTCTAATTATTACACACTAGTTAATAAATCGAACAGTAGAATTACCAAAAATGTATTTATAAAATACAATTTTAACTCAATTTTCTTACTGGAGGTATAAGTGTATTGCATAAAGCTGTATTGTAATAGTCTATTAACTCAAGAGGATAACAAACTAATTAAACGAATACATATTGACTGCAGTAATAAATTTCTTAGTTTTAAAAATAAAAAATTTTCATAATTTTTGGTTGCAAATGAAAAAAATCATCTTGTGTTGTTTTACCAGTAAAAAACATATTAAGAAAATTAATCATTATTATTGCGGATTCGTGAGAAAAATGAATCACTCTCAGGCCCTTGGGGAACTAAATTATTCACTAAAACATAATGAACAATGTCAACTTAAAAGTAATTAGGATATATAAAAAAATGTATTCATACTTGAAATAACTTTGATGTTCCAATCATGGGCGTAACTTGGAAATTTATTTTGGGGGGGGTGGCAAATATATAATTACATATCTAACGAAAAGGGTGTCCGCGGCTAGGGTTGGACTAGCTCTATAGCTCGGCCGGGCAAAATAATTTCAGACGGCCTCAATAGAACAATAAATACAATAATAAATGGAATAAGTAGGTATCTAATCAAATTATTGTTTAACTGTAAATGTATCTTCGTAACTCAAAAAACAATATACACACAAGTACATTTGAATATTTTCAGATTTAATGTTAATCTAGTTTACGCATAATACGAGTATATCTTATCTATAATATTAATATAATGACCTACCCATTAAGATAAATTTTACACCATAAAAAATGATTTGATTTAAATATATTTATACATTTAATTTTAATTGAGTTAGAACAGTGGGGTTGGCAACTTGCTAATGTCTCTTTTATGCGGCCCGCAGTAAATTTCAAAACTAGCAAATGTCATTGAATATCATGTAAATTTTTTATATTGTCTGACCTTAGAACCATTTTTAATTTGTGAATGTGGTTCAAAGGTCCATAAAGGTTGCCGACCACTGAGTTAGAACATATTTATTTTAATAAAATAATTGCTTACCGGGAATAATTGACAGAAAAGTTGGAAATATGAACAGACTTGTTATTGACTGAATGTCAAAACTATTAAAATGTTTTTAAATAAAAGTCTAATAAATCTTATATAAATTATTATTTTCGAAAAACAATTTCGTTATCGCATATCTTGCACGACTGTGTCTACTCATACCAACAGTTTCTTTTGATTAAATGTTATTTGAACAAACGCGAACGGTACGTCGTATGATTAACATATTGTACACATTGCTCAACTTGGCAAAATTAAAGAATGGGGACTCTATTTACTTTAAAAAAAAGAACGTCCCCAAAACTGGCTGAGCGTTATGATTATAGCGTAATAATAGTAGGAGGACGCTAAAATTTCTGAAAATTAGTTGGGGTACTCCGCCCCCCTGCGTCCCCCCACAAGTCGAGCACTGATTTTATACATCTTTTGTATTCAAATTTCCTACAATTTTTCTATTTATAAATATTGTGATGAAATCACTGTTATCAATCGGCCTATCGCGACATTAAATATGTTCAATTTTCAAACTCCGAGTTATCTAATCCTGTGTCACTGCATCTATTAGTAATTTTATGTTACAAGGCATTTTATGTTACATTTTATTTTAAGAATAAAAGATAGACGCATTAAATTAAAAACAAAAAATCTAAGTAATTTTATTTAACCAAAATAACAGCGGCCCACCGGGGCATGCCCCGGTGCACTGGTGGCCTAGCCCAACCTTGTCCGCAGCTAAATGCAGCTTTATTATCTACATATTATTATACAAAATTATTAATTTTCTAACATTATGTTAGATTAGCGAAAATTGAAAATTAAGATTTAAAAAAAAAAATTTATAGTAATAGATATAACCAGCTGTTTTGTACTTATTTTAAAACAAGGTATGTTAAATATCAGAAGTGGCACTGTCCCTTCTTATTTAATCCATTTCCCTCTCTTGCACCCCCCCCCCCCCCATTTTACGCCTATGATTCCAAGTATTAACTATTTGTATGATTAGACTAATAAATCAAGCTGTTATTATATATATATAGCTAAACTTTCTATTTATAAAATATTTGTAGAAGTTCCCATTTTGTTATCAATCATTCCATATTTTTATTTTTGTTTTGTTATTTATATTTTTTTCTCATTCTTCACAATTACATATTTTTTGACTATTTATTTTTGTGACAGATTATAAAAATAGAAATTTAATTTAAAAAAATAAAATAAAAAACTTATTATACTTTAGTTATATAAGAAAACATATATTTATTACTAACCATATATTTCTTCAACTACATATTATATAAATTTATACAATTGATGAATATTTTCCAGTTTTGATTTTTTAATATGGCTCGGAAACTAAAATTTAAAATAAAAATAAGAAATTTAAGTTTATGAATCGTGTTAATCCATTAATTCCAAAATATTATGGATGTTAATAAATAAAATGTAATTTAAAATTAAGCTCTATATTAACTAATACTTAATTAAAATGAACCTCATTTAATTTAAAAACTAAATTTGAAATATATATTCGAAGTTTATATTATTGAAATTAAAAAACTATTTATATAACATTTTTAAATATTAATTATCGAAAAAAATAATTTGATGTGATGAATATCGAGTTGATGCATCAAAATGAATTGTTAAAACTATTTAAAGTAACTAAAATAAAATATGTTTTTCCGAACAAAATAATAATAATAAAACACTATACAAAAATATTTGAATAAAACACGAGTTAAAACCCTTATTATTTATGTATACTTTTTATTGATTTGTTTTTATTTTTCTAGACGTATTTATGAAAATATATAGTATAAACAATATAGGTCATTATAAAAATATTTTTTTGTTCGGAAAACATTTAAATTATTGTATTTTTTGTAAATTTAATTTACAGTAACATGCCCGTCCATTTTAATTTATTACATAACATCTACCAATTGTCAATCATTTTTAGTATGATTTTGTTTTGAAATTATACATTGAAAGAAATATAATTAGTTTTGAATTTTAAATAAAAACGTTTGAAAAAGCTTGTACAACTTTGAGTATTTATTCTTAAAAATAAACTTTTGAACTCGTACAAATTTATTTAAATCAATCAAAAATATTTATGTAAGAAAAAAACATATATTCTTTAAAAACATAAAACTATTTATTTATTCATTCAAAATATTAATTTTAATTGGAGTGACAACTTTCATAAGCAAATTGATTATTCCTTACGTAAAAACCGTTTATAATTGTTTTTTTCATTCAAAATTAGTTTAATACCAATTCGATGTTTGGTATATTCGCTCACGGCTACTAATTACAAGCACATCATTCTGTTTAATATATTAATTACAGTAGTAAATATTACAAATATTTATATTTATAATTAAAAATAAATCATTATTAAGAGATTTTACGCTATTTTTTATTTATTTTATTTATTTATTGTACATTTATTTTTTAATTTACATTTCTCACTATATATTTATTTTTAAAAGTTATACCGTATTGTTGGATCCGCAATTTTTTTGGATTTTGTCCACACAACAGTGTCCTATATCGTATAACTCGTTATCTTTTAATAAAATCTTTGCTCTCGGTAAACATTATTACTTCTTCCTTTTATTGGAATAAATTGGACGACCACACCAACACACATCGTTCATCAATCAAACATGTATCACAGTCTTGTCACGATCAGAACAATGACGGCCATAGTACACCTGCAGTGTTTTATTAATATCAAGTCATAAGATTTAGAACAATACACAGAGATCGATGGTGTGACTTAATCTGATAGCGCAGATTTCACGTTTTATTATTTTATAATAATGAACATAGGCGGACCCAGAGTTTTATATTTGAGTGTGCCCTATCATTTTTTGGTTATTTTTTTAAAAATATAAAAGGGAGGCTATAAACATGTACGTGTAAACTGTGTTATAATTTAAATTCTAAAAATAAAGGCTTCGTTAATGATGTAAAATAACGATTGGTAAAAAATACACATAATTATTATTTCAGACTTATTCTGAACACTTGCAGTATTACTTACAAAAAACTAAAATTTCATTAATATGTATGTACATATATTCTTAATTGTAACTATTCGATTTTTTTTATTCACATTAGGGTGTGCCAAGGCACACCCAGCACACCCCGTAGAGCCGCCTATGATAACGAATAAGCTCTGCAATGTAGGTTCATCGTTTACACGTCTAAGCTCCACCTGCACACTTGGAACAGTAAAAAAATTTAAAAAATAAACATTTTCCTAATACTGTTATTAGAATAATAAGAACAATTATTGCAATAATATTCATTGTCAAACTCAATGCAGCTGATGGCAAAAATGTTCCCGTAAAGCAACACCGAGACCCAGACAATATAATTAACCTAACGATAATCATAAACATCATTCTACTGTAAATGTAAAATTATTATATTTTTTATATTACCATTAATTATTGAAAACATACTAGTCTTTATAATCATCGGTATTATGCATATATGCGTACCTGTCAGGCTTGTATACTCAATTATATATCATACACACGGGCATGGATTCTGGTTCTGTTTCCCCACTAAATGGTCGTTTATTTGTTGTCAATAACGATTTACGTCTGAAACATAATTTATAAATACGTTCGTTACAATGTGCACGGTGTACGCTCGTACATGCAACAGTGTAGACGCAACGCGTCGACACACACGTGGATATTTTTGCTTGTATTCTAAATTAATTTAATCTATGCAACGAACCCAGCCATATCAAATTTATACATACCGGTGACGTACTTGAATGAAATATATTTTTTTTTTTTATCAAATTTGAAACCTTAGTATGTTGTCATGAAATTTTTTTATCTTCATGTGGTGCAAGTTATATAAACATAATATATTGAATTACACCGGAACCATAACAATAATTTCAACGTTGTTCGATACGGGTTTTTCGTTAAATTGAATACTGTTGTTTTCTTCTTAGCATACTTAGCTTTTCTATGATTCCTATAATAGCGGTCCTCATATAATTTATACTTAAGTTATGATTTTCACGTGACGTTTACAATTCTCAGTAGAATTATAGACGTTGCAACCGTGTGGCATTTGATACATTTCGTAATATTACTGATATACACGATAAGTGTACCACCCGAGTGGTTCTAGTATTACCTGTGCACTCGACGTAAAAAGGAGTTTACGTTAAATGCCCACCGCAGTGATAATTAACTTGATCAAATTTTATATAATATAATATGTACATCGAAGACCGCACGGTATCACTTGATTGATTATTATTAATAACACGATAGATGTTCGCGTTTAATCGCGTCGACCTTGGCTGTTTCGTGAGAAAACCCCCTTTGTACACTGCCAATTCATTGTACTAGAACTGCAACACAATTGCAGAATATACATGACGAATTTATATTCGCTTCTATAGAATTTTGATGTGCGTTTTGACAAAGATAATAATACGGTTTTGACTCTATCTATATTCTTTCAAATTAATACTACGGTTTGATTAGTTCACGATCACGGCTAGAACGTCGAAGAATGAACATTCTTCGCCGAACAACCGCCCCAGGAGGGAGATGATGATAAGTCGAATAGGATTCACATGACAGTTAATAATAACCAATTCATTTTTAAGTCTACATTTATCGTTTGGCTGTGAAACGCCATACGGCTACGCCTCCTTACTAATAGTTCATAACAGCTATTATGGATGTTGCAATCGACTTTTTTTCACGACGAATTCTCAATATAAGGCTATTCTAATTTATATCATATAGAATAAATTTCTTTTGTATACAATTTCGTAGTTTTTTCTCTCTCAAAACTTCAATATTAATATTATAATACTCGATGCGATTTTCCAGTTCAACTATTTATACTGAATGCTGATGCTGTATTCGTGCTTATTGTTCTTGAATCTTATTTGTTATTGATAGTAGTGCCGTTGTCAGATAAGGGCAACGAGTCTATTGTAGGAAAATTTAAAGGGGACCCCTTTAAAATGCAAATTGATTAGAAATGCTTGATATTAGTATATTATTTCTAAACTATTTTTTTTTTATGACATATTAACAAATTTAAATAAATAAAATTAACTTCAATTTATATTTGAACGCTATTATTCAGGCTATATTTCTAGTTACTTTAATTTCTAAATAGTTATAACTATAATATACTCGTATTATGGTTATTGCCGGAATGTGAAGAATGACAAAATACTATCCAAAATGTTATGTTTTGCATAGAAATTCGTTATTCTCAAGAGGCAAGTATCGACGCGACAACTTCCAAATTCTTATAACGCTGCTTATAATATATTTAGGAATAAATTTAATTTGTTTTAACTAAGTTAACTGATTAAACATTGTTGAAAAGTTAATAAATGTGTAATTCATTATATCGATGCATTTATATGACCGTGATTGGTTAAAGTTTGAAAAACTATATTTACCAATATTCTACAAACCTGGTGTGTATTTTTTTTATCATATAGTTTTGATGATTGAAGGGCCACCGAATTAATTTGCCTCAGGCTCCTAAAAATCCTTTTGATTGAAAGTACGGTAAAATGTACATTCGAATCGATATTGAACTCGTTCAACCAGACTGTACAATTTTTAGAGTTACTAATCATTGTTCTATTCACATAATACGATCACGTGAGCTAATACACAGACGAAATAATTCGTTTAATATGGTTGCAATATCACCACATATAATCGTGATCAAACAATCAAAACGACCAAGACTACTATAACAGCATATGAAAACGGGAATGACAGGTATAACTACAATAGTAGCTGAGAAAATCATGTGCATCATAATAGAAACTGTTTCGAAAGAGACGGCGAAAAATTAACATTCGTTCGTGTTAACATTTCAAGAACAATCGAAAATGAAAAAAATACCGTTACGGTCCCGTAGATAAACCCAAAGACAAATATTACCTATATATCCTACACGCAAATAACAGTATAATTACATTTTTCATTTTATTTTTTTATTATTTTTCAAAATAAGATACGCCAGGCTTCACAAACAGCATTGATGTTATCGTTATGAAATGTGTGGTTTACAGTAAATCGATAATTTCGAACGTTCGTGTTTAAGTTTGACCGTGTTATATTGCACCGTGTGCACGTTTATTGGAAACTTTATTGGAAAGTTTTATATTTTATTTGCAAACGTGGTTGTATTCTAACGAAACGTGGGATACGTTATGGCGATGAGATTATAATAAATCCAAAGCAGTGAAGTTTAGGAAAAAAATTGAAATCAAACGCATTGTAAATTATACGTTTGCAAATAATACAAAAAAAAAAAAAAACAACTTAACCATTCCTAGCCCTATGATAATGACACGCCGTTTTCATTTATTCGCGTCACGACATGTCGGACGCACCGATTCGACGGAGATCGTGTGCAAGTATGCGTGCACACACCATTTGTCTATTTCCGATATTCCACGTATAAGCGAACGATCGGGGGTGGCAATCGGGTGTGTAATATGACTGTGTGTCCCAGTCGTAATGAGCTCTGCAGCAATAGCGATTCGATTTGTGCTCAATTATCTGTTACGTTATGCACTTGAAAACAAATCGCGAAAATCAGCCGCGTTCATCGTTTAAGTGCCGACCAGACCTCATATCACATTGTTCTTATTATTATTATTCGTCTGTTATTCATCAAACATTCTACATGTGCCGATCGCGTCGACAACCACCACTCGATTTCTGCATTCGACTCGACTTCTTCGCCTTCTACTAACATTATATTTGATAGTATTTTGCATATCAGAATTGTATGCTAACAAAGCAGTCAAACATCTATTTAAAACAACACATAACGCATTACAGCATTTACATTACCGGTAGTTTTTTTTAATAAAACTATTAAATTTTCATTACAAAAACGTTTCTGTCGAACGAAATAACTTTTTACTGTTATTTAAAAATCGCATAACGATATTTGTATTCCAAAGCTATCAAAAGTACGGTGAAGTAAAGTTTTAGAAAGTTTTGTGACAAAAAAATAATTAAAATCAATTTATTCATGTAAGCGTATGTACACATTATCATAATCCATCTACAGTGAAATATAATATTATTAATATGATTTGTCACTGTACGAGTATACAATATATTTTAATAGTTTTATTTTTATTTATTTTTTTTTGCATGGTTTATTAGCTTACAATAGTTTAAATAACTCAAACTTGCGTTTCAGTTGTGAACATTTTTTTTTTATATATATATACACTTTAAATTGTTGTGAAAGTGTGGTATCGTTAATCCATAGTCCTATGTGTTCGCTGTGAGCTCGGCTTTCTTGATGAAATCTGTTCTTTTTTTATCTTGCCCCTGGCCAAAAGCTTTTTTGGGTGAAATATTATTTATATTTGATTTTGTCGAGACGTTCTGATAAGTGAGACATTACGCAAAGACACGTTTCACACCTGGGTTCGGACTGCTTACGCATCACACGAGAATGTGTGAGTCAAGTTTGTCCATTGCGTACTCTGGTGCCGTGGTCTCCTCGTGTCACGTAAGCTTCATTAGTGGGTCTGACCATTTTTTTTAATCCATGGTTGTATTAGCTTATTATTATTGTTTCTGTTAGTTTCGGTTTTTTCCATCGATTTCACACAGAGAATGGCATTTGATTTTTAGAGCAAAAAACGAATTATTGCAATTGCATTTCGTTTTGACGAATTATTTTCCGAACGAGATCGCGAAACTGAGTTCCAACCGCTTGCAATAACGTATACGCGTGACCCGTCGATGAATATCGACCACAGCAATGCGATTTTCAACGCCGTAACACGTGGTCATCATCCGAGCGGTTCGACCGTTGTATAAAAAGTTCGGTCACGCGATCCGCTGACATCGTGTACCGACGGTTACTCTCGAAGACGCCACTGCTGTTACGCGTTCACATGACGTGTGCATTACTAATTCATATGTTTCATAACCGTTATCGTGTTTTTGGGGGCGGAGGAGCATCCCGGGTCTCGATTCCCCAGAAAAAAAAAAAAAAATTTAAAAAATCATAAATAGCTTATAATATATACAGTGAAAGAGAATATTAAGTTATATCATGTGGTCGACAATAACTCTTCATTTGTATTTATAATAATAATAAAATAATATAGTTATTGATTCATGCCTTATAAGTATTTTTTATAATATTAAAAAATCATTAATCATTAATTAAATGTTTTAGAAAAATATAAACAACTTCCCAAAAAAAAAAATTATTTTCTTGTGAAATAAATACATATGAAATAAATGATCGAAAAATTATTAAATTCCGCTCCCCTCTGAAAAAATGTGTAGGCACACCCTTTAGTATACAAATATAGTATAAGATATAATATACATTAGTATTAAATAAAAGTAGCGACTACTTGTTCGGCTCGTCGCTATGCAAATCGTGCGAAATCGGGATCAAATATAGGGTTTATTTTCATAGTTGAATTTATTATATAATTAGATAGGTTAAACGTTATTATTATTATATCGAGTTGTAGGTTAAAATTTGTAATCATTTTTGAAAATATATATATATATATATATATGATTTTGTGTTTTTGTAATATTTTATTAAACAAAATTGTTTCAATTATTAGCTGATTTATACAGTGATGTGTTTTCTATATTTTAGGTTTAATAACATTTTTTTGACCAAAAATCTTGAATTGATTTTTAACTTCAATAACTTTTCCAAGAGCAAAGAGAACACAAATCGTACCATGGATAGTTGAAACATAAAATTTTCCAGTGCTTTTTTTTTTTTTTTGATGTGTTTCGTATTGAAACGACCAAACCTGCAAACGAACTACGCGCAATGTACGTTTCTCCACGGTTTCGAAAATCGTGTGTACCCGAACCTACTCTAATGTTACGACAGTTGTATGGAAAAACGTGTCCAGCGATCTACCGTGATGGTTTCCGATGTTTTTGATTTCCCGCGCGTTTATTGCGCTGGAAAATAATAGCCCGTGCGAACACGGTCGTACGTCCACAGTCCGCGACACCAACGATAATGATAGCAGTAATTCTTAAGCGGTTGCAATTGCCTCCGACTGTTTATCGGAAACAGTTTAAAATAATAATTACATATATTCGAATGGTGATGCGAAATGTAATCCAAACCATTATTTTCGTACCGACCGCCGCGTCTTGGAATGTAAAACGGCATTTAAATGTAAATATTCTCGTAAAGTGAAATATTTTCACTGCAACAGGTATAATGGCGATGTCGTGCAAGGTTACGAAATTAAAAATAAAAAAAGATTAATTAAAAAAATGTCAAACATTGTTGAATACTAACATGTGTATTGTGTACATCTACTCGTAACGTACATTGTGTGTACCCGTCAAATATTTATTTATGTGCTCGCACCGGAATTCTGTACAAATACTAAACTACACATAACGGTATTGTAATTTAATAGTTACATTTCGCGTACGGATATGGTTTTAAATGTATTGTTGACATAATCGATTCAATAGAGTTTTTACCATTTAATGATAATTCGTATGGTTAGAACATTATATAGTGCGTAATTGTATAGTTAACGAAAACTCATCTAAAAAATATAATATTATTTTACCAAAAAGAGATATATCACTATTTTATAACCTTGCATTTAACATAACTTAATGGGTTTCAACAGGAGTGTTTAATAATTTGTTATTATTGTTATTAAAGTATGTGGAGTATGTAGAGAGGATAAAATATTGTTTGTTATACAATTTGTGTAACATACCTAGTTGAAATATTTATGATTCATCATATCAAACACATAAGTAATATGAATAGTGAGGAATTCCACTACAAAATTAACTCATCTAGTTGTATAAAAATAGAAGCCTACACAAAAAGTTAAAACTTTATATTTTTCTCTTACAAAAAAAAAAAAAAAATCTTAAACCTGCTTACGATTGATCATAAAATTATCATTAGTTTAATATTGGATTTGCATGGCATACGTATCGGTTTTTCAGATTTCCAACCCAATTGAATGTATTTTTACCACTTAATAATAATTTACTATTTGTATGAACATACAAGGGATTACAGTTCCTACAGATATTATGCATAGCGTACTAATACTCATTTATCAAAGAATTATTCTGTACATAATGATACATGTTTACAGATACACCAATAATATTATTATAGTTATTAATCTATATATATATATATATATGAGTACTTAATAAAATACAAATAAAACCCTTTTACTGTTAAATGTACAAACCAATTTTTCTGTATATTTAAATACATTTTTGTAAATATTTTAAATTTATAGTTTTACTGATATTTATACTTGTGATCAGATTTTAGAATTTTTGAGAATTTTTAATTAATTGAACGATATTTTTTTTTTTCCTAAAATGTATACATAACTTAAACAAATAAAATAAAAAAATTTTAAATATTATTTTTGGTTCAGTAAATATAGAGTATTATTAAATACATTTAAAGATCTAAAAATGAAACATACATAGTCTATATAATTCTCACTTGTTAATTTTAAAAAAAATTAACACCAATATTTATTAAAACCTTACATTTGATTTTATAAATAAACATGTGTAATAAGTTTTTAATAAAACTGCAGTACCGCTGGCGGTTCCTTTTATAAAATTAAAATTAATTGTGAACAATATACTTTAATAATCTATTGATCACATGGTGTTGATAAAAAAATGTTGAACACTAAAAAGAAATATTACGTATATCACATACGGTTTAATCAAAATCACTTTTCACATTGTTCTGAGAACGTATTCGAACACTTATTGAAAAGCGGCAAAACATCTTACATGACAGCTGAAAATACAATTCTTTTATTTTTGGAATAATTTAATTTAAAACTTCTTTTAAAATCGTAAATTTTTACACTAAAATACGTGACTTGTATAAATAGAAAAATTCTATTGAAAATCTATGCCCTATTCTTAAATTGAACAATATTCATATTTCCAACGTTATTTAAATGCATTCGTATAAACGAATTCTGTTTGAATATTTTCAACAATAGATTTCCCATACGAAATATTCTCCAGTCTCTGACAAAAAAAAAAAAAATAAAGGAATATACGAATATATGTTTAACTGATTACTGTTATAGATTCAATTATTCAATTTTTAATTTTTTTTTAGTACCTGTTATTGTCTTGAAACATTTTCCAATGGTTATTTTTCATTGTTTTTGTAATTCTAAACTATATTTCATTAACTGTTTGCGTTCACTACAAGATTATTATATTTTCCTATGAAGTAAAACGTATCACAGCTATAATAAGGTTTTATTGCGGTCATCGCACATCCTCATTTCCTCGTTTAATTAACAAACTCCGCGTCAATTAACAAATCGAATCTTGCTACATTATGATCAAAAGAAAAATAATATTTTTAGGTATTTTTTCTAACTGATTAACTATTAATTATAAGATGTATATAAATATACGAGTATCATATGAAGTAAAGTATTTCATCATCAAATTATTTTCATCTAACATATTTATTTATTTATTGAATAATATATTTATTGGTTATTAATATTTTTACGCTATTCAATTTTGTTCGTAAACGATTACTTAATTGGACATTATTAACTGTGTAATTCTTCATGAATTAATTATTTTAACATCGTTTCACATATGATGATTTGAAAATCTAATTCTTGGAAATAACGATAACGATGTATATTAACAAATAGGATATGACATATACAAATTTGTATTATTATAGTAATTGTAATTAGTTGTAATAATTTGTTATTTGACATATAATATAAAAGCTTCAACATTTTAATTGAAAACTTAATTTTATATAATATGTTATATTAAACGTTTTCACGCGTGTAAATTAATTTTAAATGTGTACAAAATGGAAAAAAAGTATTATACATTTTTCATTATTGTCGATTTGCTATTATTAAAAATACTCCCGACTTAGGAAAGAAAATTATAATGCATGACAGAACTTCAAAACACTTTTATTAGATTTTATTTTATTTATAAATGGGTGTATTATTATTATATTTCAAATGTATTATAAACTGTTATATTATATATTAAAAAATACTGACGCTGTACACATATGTACAATATAAATCATAGTTTGATGGAGTAATAAAATATATATAATTTCAAATCTCTTTAAAATATAGAGAGGTGTATTAATTTTACGAAACTTCAATTCTAAAATACTTATTTATTATAAACTTATATAAAATTGAAATAAAATTGTTGAATATACAATAATTTTCTCAAAACTGAAAATATAATAATATTATGGATTCATCTCCGTATTTATACATTGTACGTTTATTTTAATTAGTCATTAACCTGGTTATTCCTTGGTGTAATCTAAATGAATACTTAATGCTAGTGTTCCGCATGAAATATAATTTAGTTAGTAATTTAAATTATATACTGTCCAAGCCTTGGCAAGAGAGAAGGTGATCGTTGTATATGACCCTAATGCAATAACTGGTATAAAAATAAAAAATGTGTCTTATGATAAAAATTACACTAATCTATATTTATATTGTTTTTTAACATATCACATTAACTGGATTTGAGCTATTTGATAAAAATGTACTCGCATTGTTATAAAGTGGACTTAGAAATAATACATTTTTAAATAAAACACGTAGATACTAGGAAATGTCTACGTGACTTATATAATTTTACTATTTTGAAATAATTATATTTTCTTTTCGTGTACGATAATATTATATTATTTGATCACCTAGTGTTTTTATTAGTATTTTGTAAATAAAATATTCGTGGATAGTATAATTTACGTTTTACATTCACGAAATCATTATTAAAACGGTTATTTTTTTTTTTGCTCTAATTCCTGACTTCGTTGTTTATGCTATGATTTACAGGCGATATTGCAACTTCTGGAATGGATCGTGGTTATTTTGGGCCGTGGCAGATGTGCAAACAATCGTATTACGGCCGAACAAAGTGCGGAGACTCGATATCCAGGTTTCATCCTGTTGGTAAGCACCGACAACGTGTTGTTGTAGTGGTTTCCTATCATACGCGAGTTGTGGAATTCTCGCCGATGAAGTATTTTAATAACCGTTGTTTGGTGTTTGTCGACAGAAACGGTAAGGATAGCCGGATATTTTGCCATCACGGGCACGCTGAGCCTGGCGATATTTTGCATCCTGAGCATAGTGCAATTGGCCATGGTGGTATCCAAGGAAAAAGTTGTAATTGCCTACAGCAAAACCGTGGTCACCAAGCTGGTGTTCGCATTCGCAGCAAGTAAATATACCAAGCGGACATTATTATTTTTGTTAACTTATCTTGTACTCAAAGACATAGACGTGTGTGGTAATCTCGCACCATAATGTATTCGTCGACGCGAACTAATCCGTTGTCTTTCTTGTGTGCAGCTCTGTTGGCGATCATCGCAGCTGGTTTATTCGCTCTGCAGACAGACGACAAAGATAACAGCTACCAGGTGACCAGGGGAGAATCGTTCTATATGCAGGTACACAAATCAACTAATTGCAAACATTTCAATACGCTCTGCTATACACGTGTTCGTGCAGTTGAAGCAACTGTACGATAAATATCTAGGAGAAAAATAAAAACTCAATACTCGTATATGTATTATATTACCATAACCTGATTCGTAAAAACAATCCCATTATTATTTATATTCAACCTTTTATTAAGTTTATATATATATGTTAATAGATACTATGTACGTTAGCATTATTATTGGTACAATAATAGAAAATATACGATTACGTATTAAAATAAATATACCCCAGGCTAATCAATCCAACATAATAAAAATTAATTTTATGAAATTTACATTTTTGCTGTAATGTGCGAACAAAGATAAATTAAAAAAAAAATAAATAAATGAAATTTACTAATTGAAAACTATTCGTATATTATATATTTTTTCAACGTAGTATATATATTTACAATATACTCGTAAGTTGTAGATTTTTATTCGTTAATCGAATAGCTTACTTACGTGTTTAGTCACCGTAAGAAAACATCTATTTATCATATGAATAAAAATAATATTATATGAAATATTATATGAATAAAATAAGCATTTTCTTTTTTAAAAATGTTCTCAAAATGTTTATTACATTTAATCAGTTACGTTTTATTTGTATAACTAATTAACTGTTCGAATACTTGATTTGATAAAATATAATGCTATCACAATAAAAAAATTATTTTTTTTTTTTGAGTTTAAATTATATGTATCAATACTTATATTTTCATAAAATAACGGTTTTTCACACAATTTAAATGTTTTTAAAAATAGAACATTAATTTCTTCAATGTCTCTCAAATATTAATTACTATTCCAATACCTTTAATGTATATTGTTGATATCATTCAATGTTTTTTTTCTGTTTGAATATGATATCTTGGCAAACACATGACGAAAATAAATATAAGCATATAATTTTATTACAATTTTATTTATTAATGCCATCCAGCTATTTAATTCCTAGTTTTCACTGTTCGGTTAGAGCTAATTAAAACGGTATTAGTGGGAAACCATAAAATATAATATAAATACATATAATGTCTTATAAATTTACTATGCATTGTTCTTCAAGGAATTTTACCACGAAGAACGGTTTTATTTAATGTCCTAAATAGAACGAGATCTTTTTACAAGCTTCAAATTCAACATTAACATTTGTGTGTACACAGTATATTATTGCTGTTGTTCAAATTGCCTTTCTAATCTTACTCGTTCTTTTATTACTTCATATTTATATACATTATACACATCAATAATGGTATGAATACCGGTATAAAAGTGTGTAAGTAATAAACACAATACCTTAATTGTTATTTTTTTTTTTTTTTTTTTTTATGAGAACAGATGAACCCCAAACATTATCTTTTGTTGAAAACATGATATATTTTACAGTTTGTATATAATTAACTGACAACATTTTTACTTCACAGATTGGTTTAATTGTACTGAACTTTTTACTATTCGTGGCTGCAATATATGATTTGATATTTTCTCGTCGCCTGGGCGGTGACCCGACCATCAGTCATCGAGATCCGTCTGGTGTCGAAGCCACCACATTCAATAACCCTGCTTTCAAAGAGAAAAGGTCAATGAATCCGAGTGAGTAAATTATAATGTATTATCATGAAATGTATCTTTTCGAAACATATGTTTTCCTAATGGTGTTTTTTTTTTTCTAACAATTTTAACAATAAATATTAAATTATACGTATGGAGATTACGCATCGACACTCGTAAAATGTTTTCATCTACTTTCAAAGCGAAGACAACAAATGTGTTTTGAGGTAGTTGACTAATGCATTTTTATCAATTATTATATCACGATTACTTCATGCGTGTGGTATATCACCACACTGCTTAACATTTTCTATTTTTTTTTTCCTATTGATATTACTTACCTTTTTCGAAACTGAACAACGAAAACTTTAATTTTTTAACATAAAATACAATTAAAATTCACAATATATTGTTTTACTGTACACCAAAACAGATGTGAGAGCACACGCATTTTTAATTGATGTAAAATTATTTAATAAATTAAGGAAAGAAAAACATAACCCACTTATTTAGAATATCACGTCATTTTTATTGATAAAAATATCAAATTATTTTGATACATTTTACATATGCATACATTAAAATTTAATAATTTTAACTACATTGTTTCTCAAACGTCAAAAATAAATAAATTCATATTCCGTTATTGTGAGAAAAATTGAACGAATATCATTGAATACCTTTATCTTACCAAATCACCCGTCAACGACCATCGAAGCCCGAGTTGTAATACTACATTTTTTAACAAAATTATAAAACTTGAATTAAGATTTTGAAAGTCGGCTTCTGAGATTTCTGACGTATGTGTAGTAGTTCCTTTGGGATCAACTGCTACATGCTGAGTATGCGTGTATATTATGAGATTTAAGCACATGGACGTGTCTAGAATTTGTATACAGATGTGACCAACAATAATACAACGGAAGATACGTGATGACCGGGAGATAAGAAATTACAACAATGAAAAAGTCACTTTTTAGCGCTTTAGAATGCACTTGGAAACACTAAAATAAGTACTACAATAAGAAAATATTTGGAGTACGATTTTCACTCGGCTCTGAAAGAATTTCAACTAACATAAATATGCAGACCAATCAAGTTCAAATAAAAGGTCGTGTCCATACTATGAATCCGATGATGAGTAGCAATGCAATGACTATGATGTTAAAAATAAATAAATTATTAAAAACAAATGGAATGTCCGATGTGATCGGAATTGACAATCAAATAGGATCGTCTTTATCATCAGTACCGGCCCGATAAATTTTATGGCTCGGTGCAAAATTTTGTAGGGTCCTTCATATATTTATTTTATTTACTCTATGTTTTTATATAATTTTATTAACCTTACGATCTTTGGTACAGTCTTGATTTTTGTAGATTACAACAATAAATACCCCTTTCCAGCGTTAATATTATTATGAGATTATTTGTGGATAAATTTATATTCATGATACATAGCATGCTGAATCCGGTGCAACAGCAATACTTCCCCTCCCCACAGGACCGGCACTGTTTATCTCATTCGATAAATTTCCAATTCAAACTTTACATCTAAGAGTTCTGCGAGGGGTTTTTTCGCGGGTATTGCCCCCCACGTCCATTAACAATCGTCTGTGACCGAACACAATGCCTTTCATCGTCTATGCCACACGACGGTCGAAAATCCTTCGTGCATCTTTCGATTCCGATCGAGATAATTGATATTTTCGCTGGGTTTCAGGAGGAGGTGGTGGTAGCGGCGGCAAGATATCGGTGACGGACGCCAGCGGCAAACCGTACCTGAGCGGCGCGACCAACGGCAGCACGATGTCGATGACCACCACGTTGAGCTCGAACGGGTCGTCCATCACACCGGTGATCCGCAGCCCTCTGCGGTCGAGCCTGAAAAAACCTCGACCGACCAACGGGACCGGCGGCGGTGGCGGCGGCAACGGGCTGGGCATTCAGAATCCCGGGTTCAGCGGCACGTCGCCCACCCTGTCGCGCAACGGCAGCGTGAAAAAGGTCCGCATACAGACGCAGAGCACGGCCGTGTGAACGCAACCGCGGCCGAGTGTTGCGACTTGAGCGATTACGACCGCGTAACCGGTAAACGGTTACCCGTCCAACCGCCGTAATCGATCGAATCCGCCGCGACCGGTCGCCGAGAAATCCGTGTACGCGGTTCTCGTCGAACGTTTTCCACCTCGGGGTTCTCATCACGCGATCTGTCACCGCTACAGTAATGATAATAATTATCAATACATAATATCGTATCAATATAATATACAATATAATTGTTAACGATAATTACGACGATAATAATTACAAGGCGTATTGTCGCTACGATAACAATACGCACACGCACGCGCGCATTTGAATAGGAAAAAATAAAACATAAAATTACGGCACTCGCGAACGCGCCGATACGCTCGCACGCACATTTTCTTATTTGCACGCACCGGTTTTTATTATTGTTATTATTATTATTATTATTATTATTATTATTATTATTATTTTTATTATTATTATTATTATTATTTTGTTTCGTTAGTCGTATTATCGATAGTTTGTTATTTAATCAAAAAAATTGTTTTTGGTTAATTTTTTTTTTTTTTACACCTAAAATATTACATGTGTATAATAAGTATATATATACGAACGTGCGTGTGTACGTGTATGCGTGTAGTTTTGTAAAAATGTTGGTCCGAAGAATTAGTGCGGTGTAAAAAAAATATATTATAACATCTAAGACTATTTTTAACATACATTTTATTTCTCTTCACTTGAATTCTTCCAGAATAACCGTTTCGTTACTTTTCGCCTTTATTTCAGTCTTTATTCATTCTTTATTTCAGGGTTTTTTGTTGTTTCATTTCGTTTTTATTTACTTAAGAAATTATGACTTGACAAGACAGATGTATCGTTTTATGGACACGCACCACTGCAGCACTCTTCTCTGCGTTTTCGTAACGTCCGTACTCGCAAACGTGCAAGACACGTTTAACGTTACGGACATATTGTTTAGTTAAGTTTCCTTCGAGAAAACATCATATGTGAATTACAAAAAGAAAATCTTTTCACGTTTTCATCGAAGCACTTTTATAATCTTTTAAATTGATAACACTTATTTGTATTCGTGTACCATTTGCCACGCATAATACTTCGTTTCAATAAGTTCTCAAATATTGTACTTGGCGTATGAATCAATTGAAACATTTAAACAGTATAAATTGCACACATGTATATATTTTATGTATAATAATAATAAAAATAATTATATAAATGTAATGTTATGTTATAAACGTCCTATCGAATAGGATAAAACTTCAATGAGTTCAACTTATAATGTTACTGTAGTGTATTTTGCGATTTAATGACATACATATAATTATATTATTATAATATGTCATCGTCTAAATAAAAGTAAATAGATCTCGCATAGTGATGTATTTTATATTTTTTTTTATCCTTGTACACAATCAAAAAAAAAAATATATATATATATATATAAAAATGTTAATATGAAACCACAACAAATTAATAATTATAAAAATATTACCTTGACACGAAACTTTGTTTAAAATAAAATAAAATATAAATAAACTATTTTTTATTGAATAACAAAACATTTTCAGCAATTTTCAAATTACTTCTTTTTACACTTTGTAACATATGTATACTTACTGATACTTAAATTTCGTACTAAATGTATTCAACATTTACATTTACACATTAACTTTAAGTAGTTTACCATTAAATTATAATTGTATATGTGTCATATTCACTATATTCCAATATTCTTTTATGATAACAAAATAAGATAAGCGACTTATGTTTATTATTTTTGTCATCATTTTGACGGGGTAATATTTTCTTTAAACTATTTTTTTGGTTCGCAGTCAGCTCACCAATTTCAATAACACAATAATTAATTAAAAATTCTCGTGAGATTTCTATATATATAATTTAATAATATTTAAATAAACATTCATTTTATTATAAATTTCAGTATTTCAATAGTTATCAATTTTTACAAAAAATGTGTTTATTCATTATTGCTTTGTTATATTATCAGTTCTTTATTAGAATTGTTTAGCTTTAACAGTATAATCGTGATTTATGAAAGATTAACTTAATATGTCGCATGAACAAATTTAAAGAATTAGCGAAATACTTAGGTACTGAGAAACCTAAAAAATAATTTTTGTAAAATACCTATATTTATAATAAGTTACATGTATATTGAATTTATCATTAAGATAACTATTCAATTTTGTAATCACTTTTATAATTAAATCACAAATTTTGTAAGTTATATAAGCTAATAGATAATTGAAGTCAGGTGCATTCGAGTTCTCATATTGAGGTCATATATAGTAGTAACCATTAAAAGTTATTGGAAAATTTGTTACTTTTATAACGATTAAATTATAATGAGATTTATGAAAAAACAATTAACGTTAAAATGTATTTATTTTTTTCTAATTATAATTTATATTCAAGAAATATGTATACCGTCCATGTATGAGCAATTACAAAAGTAGGAATTTGTGATCTGTTTACAGAGTGATTTGAGCGTGCAATAAATTGTTGATTGAATGTTATATAAAATTATTTTACAATATTGTTATCAATATAAATATCGGCTTATTGAATAAGTTTTAAGTTTTTTTTTTTGTTACGATTACGATTTCTTTTCTAATTAAAAATTTTATTTTATTGTATTATTAATAACTATACGAAATACTAATTGTTTTTTATTCATTATTTATTATAGTTCAAATGTATTATAAACTGTTATATTATATATTATAAAATACTGTCGCTGTACACAATTACTATTATGTAATATTATGTACAGTATAAACCATAGTTTGATGAAGTAATAAAATATTTATAATTTCATTTCTGTATACATTATATTTGTTTAAACTTATCACTTACACCTGCTTAGCACTTCTGTGAGATAAAATTACTGAACCTAACACTTACGATTTGTTAAAATACTTTTGGGATACCACCTTAAGAATAATGATAACATTTGGTTATTTCCTTATTTGTTATTAAAACCTATGAAAAAAATTGTAATTGTTAATTTCAATCTGAAATAAACTACGTAGAACACATTATTTTTCAGTTTTTTTCGTTCAAACAAAAAAAACACATTTAATGCTTTATGCTGAATTTTATGAGATTAGAAATTGGACACAAAAAGAAGTTAGAAAGACTGTTATAGAACTATCTTCAAAGTTACTAGTTTCCTTAAGCGTATACAAATATGTGTAACTTTTGTTTTTAAGATTTGAAATTTGAATATGCGATTAATTTTAGTTAGAAGAAAGTATTTCTAAAATATCCGTAATTCTTTAATAAACTATGTCAACTTGATAAATCAATATTCAAGATATTATGATTTATACCTATATGTAATAATTTTAAAAATAACATACTTACATTTATTTTTAGAATCTATGTTCTACTTTTGATTCATTAAATGTCTAATGCACCTTTTGTTCATATATCGTTAATAACAATAGTACCATACTAATTTATTATATTTATTTTCAACCAAGTACATAATCTTTGAATTTACAATAACGTGCATGTTAACACAAACATTTAATCCGTTTCTGCTTTCAAATAATACATTAATCATTATATCATGAACTGTTAACTTTTAAATTACTATTTGAACTTATGTATCCACTATAATATGTATATTATACATACATGTATTCATAACTAAATTATTGAACATATTCTATTTAGTTATATTATAATATATTAATGTAAAGTAGTTACACAAAAATATTTCAAATAACTTAAAATCAATACAATGTAAACTGTAAATTACTATAAACAAGAAAAAAAGAGAAAAATATTATAAAACCTGTAGTAAACATAAATGTGGACTCTTATATTGAAAAAAAATCTAATTAGTATATTATGCGTCTGGTCGTAAGAATTGTTGCATTTTAAGCTTTCTTGTAATTTAACGAAACTGGAATAATATTACGAGATAAGTTGTACAATGGTCTGAAAATGTCAATAAATATGTATTGCATGTATTTAGATTAGAAAGAAAAAGCAATTAATAATTATATAATTATTAACTATATCACGACTTAACTTAATTTAACCTTAATCATAATATTAAGTAGAGCCCCACTCTCATATTTTTCAAAATTCTAATGCCAAGTGTATACGTTCAGTGTTGATGTTATGCATGTAAACAACTTTTTCGCAGTCATCAGAAATTTGCTTTAAAAAATATAATGCAACTGTTTTTGCTAGTTAATATCTTTTAATATGAAAATATCTAATTCTCACACTTAAGTGGTTAAAATTAAATATTAAAAATGCTAGTTTATGTATAGTGACATTTCTATGCGCTTAATTATCGCTAATTATTGCTTTTGAAATATGATAATAGTTTAAAATATGGTATTTACGATAGCAGGTAAATATTTATCGATTATTGTATAATGTAACATATTTTTATATCAAAGAATAATTAATCCGTGAAATTTATATAGCTGTACTTGGTAGAAAATAAAATTTCCATAA
The DNA here is from genome assembly GCF_003268045.1 of Sipha flava. Taxonomy (NCBI): domain Eukaryota; kingdom Metazoa; phylum Arthropoda; class Insecta; order Hemiptera; family Aphididae; genus Sipha; species Sipha flava. The sequence goes on from NW_020273108.1 coordinate 3,031,109, forward strand.
ATTATCTCTAATATTATCTGAATGGCGATAAATAACATATTAAAATATTTCATGAAGGTAAAACTCAACATAGTAGCAAGTTATTTCAAAACAATTAAATTAATTTTTAAATGATACAATTATATAATAAGTATGTAAATGATAAATTACATTTAAAATAAAAGATCTACATTACAAAAATAAAAAATAAATGTCACAAAATTGTTGTAAGAAACATTATTAACATACACAACTTTTAAACTAAGTATAAACAATTTTCATTAAAATTCTAGATATTGAAAAAAATATAACTTACAGATAAGATAAGATGTGTATCTATAACAATCAAATCCAAGGTTATGAAATAGACCGAACAACTAGAGTATTCATTAGAAAACAATTGCAACTAAAATTTTTTAAAATTGTATAAACGTTACAAATGTGAATAGACTAATATTAAGTTAAATTTTCACCTTTTCACTAGTTTTATTATCTATAGAACGATTATTGATGTCAGATATAATTTTTATTGTCTTACGTGTCTAAAAAAATAAAATGTAAAGTATTAAATTAAAAAATAATTATACGTAGGGCTAGGATTTTAATGCTCCAAATAGTTTTAATTTTTTTTTTTTTTTTTATTGTTACAGCATCAACATTATGGTTATTAGCTTATAAGATTATATAGTTATGTACATAAGGGGGTTTTCACAATGGTGTTTAAGGGGAAAAGTTTTAATTGTAATCGTATAAATATGTAGTCAACATTTAAACTAAAAACCTTTTTTATATACGAATGAAAATGAAACACATTTTTAAAAATTTTAAAAGTAACGGTGTCACGGTACTTCATACAATTATGCTAACAACAGTGTGAAATGTATTCTTAATTCTTTTGAGGTACGAGTGGCATGTGCTGTTATAAAAATAATGCAATATTTGAGATAACATACGAAAAACTGAGATATCTAAGTGCAGTAATACACCCGTTGTTTTGTCGTCGCGTGCGCCTCGAAGAGATCGTACACATCAGTAGCCCAATGATTCCCAACTCAACACTAGGGGACCACTACTATACTACTACACTATAATAATAAATAATATTATTATCCCTCTCCTCCCCCCGGAACACTTATTTTTTTTCTACTTTTATAATTCATAATTAGTATGTACATAATAAAATCAGATAATTATTCATCATAATACTTGTATGTTATTTATATGTTTACAATATACACTGTATATGAATAAAATATAAATTGCTATCGACTGCAAAGTATATCTGGCTGTCAGCCACTAACATATGGTGAACATTGGAAAATTACGTACACTAGCCGTAAATAATATGAATTACAATTTCGTTGATTTTTTCAACGTTTTAAAATTAAAATATTAAAAATATTGAAAAAAAATTCTTTGACATCACGGACCAATTGAGATGAGATCACGAACCACCTGTTTGAAACCACTGAGTTAGCTCAATGAAAAACAATACAAACAGGTACTGTCCTAGCTGCAATTCAAACATTTGCATGCATAACGTAATTATGCTTTATCTTCAGTTGTTCAATAACAATGACCAACGGGTGGTAACTTCAGTTGTATCTTACGAGCTTTTATGATTATTATTGCGTTTAATAGATTATAACACTAACGGATATCCGTTTACAACAATGGTTTTCGATTTCAACGCGGGCAGCTCTACGTTGTTCGATTGAAATCGTCGATACAATCTAATAACGATACACTCGTTAAAGTGCATTTCAGTTACGCACAAAGAGACACTTTGTGTATACAATGTACACTGTACATCATTGCGTAACATGAAGTCAAAAATTAACAACGATAAGCTTTATGAAGTCGTAGAACTCGATCACGTTTATCGATAAGATAGCGTACGTAAGGTATGTCAAGATATCTTGAACACATGCAATATACGATAATTTTCCTTTTATCGTCGGGTATTCAGTGTCTTATTTTTTTCGTATTTCTTCATCTCATTTCGGTTATTGCTTATAGTTTTGATTTTAGATCTTAGACATCCAATTCATACTACTCGATAAAGTAAAACTAAAACGATTTTATATTTGCACTCTTGCATTTTTCAAACTTACAAAACGATGCAAGTTTTATTAAAGCAGCTGCTTTTTGACTAAAGTGGGATGGGTGTTGAATGATAAAAAAAATTTAATAAATAATTTACACGTCTGACATAAAATATAAAGTTACATATTATTTTGTTTGAACTCGCTGATTTTAATATTTATTCTGAATCTAAAATTTAGACTTGTGGTGAGTACTCGATATACATAACTGCTTCATTGGAGAATAAACTTCGCTTCGCCACTGGTATAATACATACTACTTTGTACTTCATTTTGCTTAAATACAATGAAAAATAATACAAGAAGTAACAGCGATTGACAACTTTCTATTTCAACCATTAGCTTTTATAGTTGAATGGTATGAAATAGAGGGTTCTGGAACTTTTTGTTCCGAGCCCTTTCAATCATCTGAACAACAAGCTGAATAATATTATATTTTTTTTACTTTTATTCAACTTCATAATGATATAATTTTTCAACAAGTTTAGTGTTCATTAATGGCCGGCTCAATAGATTACAAAAGATTAAATACACCGTACCTGCGCCACCGCCGCCACCAAATGAGCTATACGATTCTTCATCGTTCTTGTCGATTTCACCACACTTGAATTTCTAAACATAAGATTCGATCCTACAGATAACGTTGTGGCCCACATCATAACAGCAAAATGTTTTATTGACGTCTCATTGGATATATTTATATAATAATAATAAAATACTTATATTATGTAAATTCTGTACACATTAGTAGGCACAATTATAACGGCGTAAATAGTCGCAATGACAATTATAAACCAACGACGACGATTTTTATTCTTGACGTTTGCCGGACAGCGCATTTCGTACTTCGCGATGCGGCACTTACACTCTTGTATATGGTTATGACTCTGGATAACAAGCACACTAAAGCAACAGCTAGAGGAAATATAGTATAAATGTTCGCTAATATTAAACTACCACATCTTTCAAACAAACATGCAACATGTGGGGTAAAATAAAAATTATGAATGCACTATTAATAATATAGAAATCACTAATTTAAATCTACCGAGCAATATGCATTTGAAACGGTACATACTGAAACGGATTTTTTTTTCTTTTTATATTTTTTTTAATATTATAACTAGCACGTATAATGGTTTCGTTAAAATGAAAGAAATATATGACTTTGACTCGATAGTGATAGACATCTGTCAGGTTTAAACCACATACTTATATGAGGTCAATTGGTTTATTTTTTCCCATAAATCGTTAATGTGTTGTACGGGTTCTACTTGAAATATATTTTTCGGTTTAAATACACTTAATACGTCTATAATAAGACTGTAATAATGAATTTAAAAAATATTTATCAAATACAACTATATAAATACTTCTATTTCGATTGCAGTTTAACACAACAAACGAAATGTATAACTATTTTTTCGTCACTAGTTTCCTACAACTAATTTTCATTTATGTACGGAAAATGCATTTTAATTATAATAATTGTGAGTTGTATATTTAAACGGTTAACCATATTATTCTTGCTTGATTATGGATTTAATATAAAAATAGCGAAGAAATAAAAGAATACGAGTGAAGTAAATATTTTTCAGAATTCTAAAATCATGTCTCATTTGAATATTCTTGGTAGAATAATCTATTTGTGTTGAAGATGTAGGCGTTATTTCATTTTTGTAATTTAATGAAACTGGAACAATATCACAAGAAAAGTTGTACCCGTAACGATAACCTGAAACATTAAAAAACACAGAATACTACATATGTGTAAATTAGAACAGACTTATAATTATGGTTTATTGGCAATCAGTATTGATCAGTCAATCAATGCAACGAGTATAATAATTTTACATAGACATAAAGTAAAATCCGGTGTGTATCGATTTTACATTGAAACTATTTCATCTTTTCCTATTTCTGCAGTTAAACTTTTTGTAGTAATAAATCTGTACCAGTTAAGTATCATACTTTTTGATACACTCGTACGAAATATAAATTAATAATTAGAACTATAACTTATCTTATAAAGTTAACCTAATTTTTTTAATAATTTATTTTCGACTTATCAAACTATACTTAAGGTGACTATAGTGTCTAAAAAAAAAATATACTCGAAATGAGTACGGAAAAGTATTTTTCATATAAATGCTATTATAAACTGAATATACTTTACGTTTATGCTTTTTTTAAACGCATAATTAAAATACTATGTATAATTATATTAAAATATAAAAAAGAGGATGTACCAAATTTGAACTTACAGAGGTTATGAGATGTGTATTTATAATAAACATGTCGTAGGCAGTGAAATCAACTGAACGACTAGACAATTCGTTTAAAAACAATTGTAACTAAAATATAGAAAAAATATTTTTAAATTTAATAAATGTTCAGAGTACACAGAATTCGCGTCACCTCTTCTTTGGCAGTGTTGTCTATAGAACGATTATTTATTTCGGTTAGAATCTTTTTCGATTTTTGTGCCTGGAAAAAAATCATGAAATAAATTATAACCTAATATAAAATCGTACCCGAAATAAATTATTAACCACGATATTTGTACTGATATACATTATTGAGCGTGGTAATAGAAGTGCATTTTGGTCAACGATTTGTAAATATTATATTCAGAGCCGGATTTAGGGAGGCCCAGGGGGCCCAGACCTCGGGCCTTCACAAAATGAGGGCCTCCACTAAATATGGTTTTTTTTGCATCCAAGTATAAAACACAATATAACATTTGTAAAATAGATTTAAATCACAACTTCAATAAAATTGTTCAATCATTGATATTATCATAAATTTATAAAGGAATGTTAGTAACTAATAATATATTTAAATATAGTAATTGCATAAAATAAGTAGCGAGCTAACAAATATAAATTTAAATAAATTTACTACCTTTATTGTTTCATCACAACAAATCATTGTTTTTTTTTTAACCAAAATTTTGAATATTTGGAATTTTGGTTATTAAATATGTGTAATCGAAAAAAAATCTACTTCTAAGGGTGGACCCAGAGCCCCCACATTCCTAAATCCGGCCCTGACTATATCTAAAATAAAGTGGTACGGTACTGAATACTACGGCGTTGTTCCGCATAATTATTATACCGCGTATACGGAGTGCGAGACGTTTGACAGTGTCGTGCAATAACAATTGCTACGTTCGGATCGCGAACAAATAATAATAATATTAACGCGTTAAGTCCAACGGACCACCGACATGACATATTGTAATTTCAAGCCATACCTCCTTCGTCGTGACATGAGTCGTCGTCACCATCACGCAAAACCTAAACGAGTACTGGACCATCCACAGGCAGTAATAGTTGAGTTCCCCGGTTTTCGTCTGCACCTGCGACAGGAACTCATACATGTCGAACAGAGTCATCAGAAACAACACCATCAGGGACAGTCCCAGCTGCGTGTTGTACAGTTCGTTCAGCGCCCTGACCGCGTTGCTCATGTACTTGTGTCGCAGCTTCAGCCGCTCGATGACGTTGACCAACGGGTGCTGGTCCACACGTCCACGGTCCTCGCACTCGTCCGCTTTCAGCACCACCGGGTACCAGTTGGTGACGATCGTTTCCGACTTGAGAGCAGATATCTCCTCGTTGATCTCCCGGAACCGTAGATATAGCCGGACGCAGCGCGCGAAAAACTGCACTTCGGCCACGCACACGGTCACGTTCTGTAGGTACATGAGCGTGAAGAACGTCGTCAGCCGGCTGCTGCGGAATGTGCCGTGTATCCAGACCACCCTGTACACGTTGATCGGCAGGATCACCGCGGCTTCGATGGCCGCTACGAACGCGACGACGTAACGTCCCAGTGTCTCCTTCTCCGCGCCCATCGGATAGCGCACACCGTACGCGCCCATCTTGCTGTCGTACCTCTTCAACGTGGCCGCGCCGATGTTGTATGCGGTCGAGATCATCGACGCCATGCACCCTGCGGCCACTGCCCGCGGGTATACGGTGAATATGAACGCGATCCTGGTGCTCTTGCAATCCTTGAACAAGCACACAACGTGCGGGGCCGTTATCAAACTGTAAACGCTGCACGCCATTAGGGCTACGGAGATTATCAGTTCGAGTTTCAAGCATCGCAGTCGAACGCAGTTCAACGTGATAGGCATCTCGAGACCGACACCGTTCCGCGGGCACGCGCCACGGGTGTAGATACAATCCTTCTCCACGCGAGCTTTTCGATTGACATTGAATGCGAAATAACGTTTACCCTGACCTCGGTAATGAACGAATGTTCATCATTATAACCACCAGGCGTTTACAGAGCCCCAATTATTTTCATCAATTCATTAACATTGTTTACCGTTCGGAAAGTACTCGAAAATAAGTTCGCTGACACGTACCGTTTGTTTTAACAAACTATATTCGATTACGTACATGTAAATAAAAAAAAAACGAAAAAAGTTAAGGCCAATGTAACGTAGCACATTGAAAATATATATGAATCAAAACAACTCAAACTGTGAAATGCACATTTGTTTTCGAATCTCAAGACTTACAACTTAGAGCTAATTATGAATTCGATTGAACATTTCAACCGTAGTATATTCAATAACACCGAGATATGCCCTATTTGTAAAAAAAAATACTATTTCACCTCTCATCGGAAATCCACGTTGATTCGAGTACCGGTTGGATAAACTACATTTTTACTTTATTTCCGCTTGTTACTATTATTATCGTCCAATACTATTTATTTTTTTACAATGTAATATATGAAACATAGAAAAACCTTAGTTTTTATTTGTATGGCAAAAGTTATTTTTTCTCTATAACATATATTGCGTTCTCCCGAAACAATCTGTTTTAAATAAATATAAATACGGTAGAGCCTTCCTAGTCCGGACCTCCGATAATCCGATGAAAGTGGTAATCCGGACGGCTTATAAATCTATTTGTTTATAAATACATTTGTAGTATGTTTAGAATTCCCGGAACTCAATTAATAAATAAAATATTACTATCGACTTAGAAAAATGTCGTTACTTTTTTTACTTACTGTCCTAGTAAAGACTGACAGTTTTAAATTTATCGTCAATTCGTTTACTTCTTTTTTGTTGAATGGTTATTATTATTGTATGTTTCAATGACCACTCGTTAACACATAACTTTAACTTAAGATCAGAAAGTTGAAATAATTAAGTTAATAGTAAATGGCCAAAACTATGGTCTGATTGCTAAGTAGTATGGAATAGGTAAATCGACTGTTTATGATGTAAAGAAAAATTAAGAGAAAATTATGAAGTTTGTCAACATAACTGAACGTGGTCCAAGCACACATGAAACTTTAAAACAGCCGAAAAATCTTGTTCTCGAAAATGCTTTATTTATGTGATTTATGCAGTAGCGAAGACAACACATTTGCGAAGAAGCTCGTTTATTTTACCGTGAAATCATACAGAAAATTTGTGAAATCACGCTTCCTTTCCAAGTAGAAAATTAAATCGATGAAGTAGCTGAACACAATGACATTAAACTTTCTACTCTCATAAACCAGATACAGGAAACATGTATAAATGAAATATCTGGTTCTCAAGCATAAGAATGGGCTTGCCGTGGCGTAGACGAAGATTTGGCGGATCATGAAAACTTAACTGATGATTACATTCTACAAATTGTAGCAAAATAAAATTATATTGATGGTGAGGATAAAAGTGAATCAAACAGCACAATTAAAATGTATCCTTCAGAAGCTGTGAATGCACTAAATACTGTATTGCAATTGGCAAAAGATTAGAACATGGTTAGTATTGAAATTTTGTTGGTACGTCGATTAAAAGTACGCATATTTGAAATGAAAATGAAAAGTATTATCCAAAAAAAAATTACTGACTACTACACTTAAGTTCTATTATTATAAACATTTCTGTTTGTAATGCATTATATTCATTATTATTATTATATTTGTAATTTAAAATGCAATAAATATAAAAGTTGTGGAAATAAAAATAAAAATCTTAGTCATTTGAGTAGGTAATCTTGAAAAACCTCCGGTATTCCTAATGATTCTATAATCCGGATGATACTCAGTTTGAATTCGTCCAGATAACTGGCTTCGTACGGCTCTACTGTATACATTTTCCCGCCATTACTCATTTTTTTCACGTGCCCCTAAGGGTACACATACTACGGATTAAAAAACACAAATTTTTACGATACAAGTTTATGAGTAACCGAAAAGTATTGATACATATAAAATCATATTTTCAAAAATATACATTACATTAATTATAAAATTATAATTATCCATAGAATAGTATATAGAAAATGTCATACAATTATTTTAAGTACCATTTATATATATTCTTAAATTATGAATTTTTATATTTAATATATATTTTTTTATATATAGAATTTAATCGAAGTTTCAATTACCTTAGTTTAAAAGTTATTTAAAACAAATCATCTTTATTTCAAGCATAATATCACTAGTTATGTTCAGCAAATTGTTTTATTTAACTTTAATATTGGAAAATAATATAAAAAAAAATCTTAACTTTATTTTAACTAATTATTTAACACAAATTATTGCCTCCAACTTATGCCAACATTTACATACATATACAACTTATACTAACCTCTACTTATGCTATTGAAATTAAATAATATAATTGTAATATAATATAGTATATTCAACATGATAGTCAGCATAACCTTGCAATTCTAAATATGTTATACTTATTTTTTTCTAAAACAAACAACTTCTAAGTCTTCTATGATAAATATAAATTTACATAAAAAATAATGTATATATATAATACATACGTTTAATATTCCATTAAAATAATATGTTGAAATAGTATTTAGTTGATTATGTGTATAGAAACAAAAAAATTGTGTAAAAAATAGCTAATATATTTTTAAACCTAAAACATTGTATATATTTTTTTTTTTATTTAATCTGGAACAAAATTACAAGATAAGTTGTACCTGTAACAAAAGCCTGAAAATATAAATTATACATGTATTAGTTTATTTATGAAAAGAATAAATTAAATAATCGTTATTATTTATAAATAAATATAGTCGCAAAACAAAACCAAAAGTAAATTGGTTTTGATAAAAAAGAAAAAAAAAACCTAAAATATGCATTTTAAATTATCTTGAAAATTATTTCGTATTGAATAGATTAAAGTTATACAGCATGTCCCATAAGTCCCGTATCACCCTTAATATCTCCACGGAAAATCAATATATTTAACGCGTTTTTTCTGTAATATTTAGTATGGAAATTCTGATTGAATGGCATAAAATTCAATTTTTTTTTGAAAAAATTCATATAATATTTTTAAATTTGATTGTTAATAGAAAAAAAAAGAAAGATTTTATTACATATAAACGAAAATAATGCATTACATTTTTTTTTTTATAAATGTTTGAAGTGTCCTTCATTATTTGTAATACAAAGCTGAAGTTTTTGGACCCAAGCGTTTTTATCATTTTCTAATGTCTCAGGTAAAATATTTTGAATATTTTATTCAATATTGTCACGGAAATCTGGCAATGAACACGACGATGGATACACAAGATTTTTCAAATAACCCCATAAAACAAATCCATTGGTGTTAAGTCGGACGACCTGGTGGCCAAAGTACTGAATTATTGAAATGTGAAACGATTAATTTTTTTTTTTTATAATTATTCAAAAGCATAACTTGCTTTAACTTGGTCAATTTTTATTCAATTTTAATATTTTTTTTTGAACTATTTTAAAAAATATGCTCAAGAAAATAGCTATCTTAAAAATTGAAAATTTTTAAATGCACAAAAATTTCTTTTTTGAATTTTTGAATTTTTTTAAAAAAAAAAATTAATCTTATGCCATTCAATCAGAATTTCCATACTAAGTATTGTAAAAAAAATCGCGTTTAAATATATTGATTTCCCGTAGAGATATTAAAGGTGATACGGGACTTATGGGACATACTGTATAGTACATACCATTTAAAACTATTAAAGGACATTTTTAAAACATTAAATTTTGAAAAGTCTACGTTTAATATATCATAAAACCTAAATAATTTGTTGATAATACAACTTATAATCGATTAAGTTAAAATTGTTTACTTGATTCTAACTATAAAAATAACATTTACAAATATTATATTTTTAAATTGCTACCTACTCATATAATAATTTGTTAAAAATTATCGTATAATTCTCTATATTTTATTGAATTAGTTTAGTAATAATTTTGGTTGAGTATAACCGCAATGTTTTTATTTTATTTGTTATGTACCTACAGAGATTTATATCAAAACAAAAATTTAAAAAATAAAACAATAAATAATAAAATACATTTTCGTGAACAATTTTAGATATTGAAATTACAAGTTTTAACTTACAGACACTATAAGACGTATATTTATGATAAACAAATCAAAGATTGTGAAATCGACTGAACGACTAGACATTTCATTCAAAAACAAATGTATCTATAAATAAATAAACAAAATTGTTATTTATTCTGAAAAACTACTGTCATTCAATACGTTACAAATATTTATAAATTGTACGTGTTCATTCAATAAAAAATTATTGTTACCTCTTCTTTAGTGTCGTCATCTACAGAACGATTATTTATATCAGTTATAATGCGTTTTGTTTTTTGTGCCTAAAAAAAAAAAAAAAATTAAAACATTTTAATAAAAATAACCGTGTACAGTATATTAATATTGTATTCATCAGGTGCAGCTTTTGCAAAGTGCTACCCATTGTTACATATAAATCAACGTTCTATATTTAGTGTACATTATTTACAAAGATAGACTTCATAGAAATGCGATATTAAAATAATGTCTATAACCTAGACATTATTTTATTGTATAAGTAGCTTATTATAATATGTACACAATAAAAATGAATGTTAACCTTAAGGCGATTGGAAGCGGACCTTTTTTAAGGGGTTGAGTATAGACAATACCTTATACGTATAAGGTAATGCTTTTTAAGTGTGTGCGTTAGTAAATGATTATTAGTGTGTGTGTGTGTATGACTTCTATCATCTATTTGAAATTTGATACGTTAAGTTAAATTAAATAATTTGCATAGAATTAAATCAAAATGAGATTTAAATGATTATTTTACCTACCTCTTTCGTAGTGATATGAATCGTAGTAACAATCATACAAAATCGAAATCCAAATTGAAACAGCCAAAAGCAGTAAAATGTATAATGTTTTTCTGTCCTATTCGAAGTAGAAAATATGTTGTAAAAAACAGACAAAGTCATTAAAAACAAAGCACCCAAAGACAGTCCCAGTAATAAGTCGTACATATTGTTTAGTTTTCTAACAGCGTTGCTTATGCATTTATGTCTCAACTTTAGTTGTTCGATCATTCTGACCAACGGGTATGCTTTGATCATTAAGGAGCAATTGCTTTTTGAACTAAGCCTAATGTAATTGTGATCGAATTTATCCGTTTTCAATATCAATGGATAGTTGTTCTTGAGGATGATTTCCGATTTCAACGCAGACATTTCCTCGTTGATTATCTGAAATCGTTGAAACAGCTCAAAACAGTGTGCACAAAAAAACAGTTCTGATACACACTGACTCATGTTCTGAGTGTACATTAATCCGAAATATACGGTTATGTTTCTTGAATAATTCATGTTAATCGATATAAGTCTATAGACATTGATCGGTACGATCGTTACAGCACATACAGCTATAATGGCAGCAATGGTTTTACGTCGAACATTGTTTTTATTTCGGCTTATCGGATATAGGATTTCGTAGTCCTTTATTTTTTTCTCGTACTTTTTTAATGAGTGCGCTTTTTTGTGCATCATTGTGATTCTAGACAGCAAGCAACTCATAGCAATCGATCGAGGATATATGGTCAAAATGTTCGTTTTGCTAAGATTTTCGCATTCATCAAACACGCACACTACGAATGGGGCGTTTACGAAACAAAAAATACTAGAAAACATTAATATTGTTGACATAATTATTTCGACATAATTCCGTAATTTTATTAAATTTAACTTGAACATTATGTATCAAAAAATAATAACCAATGTAAGTTAACGTAATAACTAGAAGTTAGCGTTTAAAAAATTTTTATAAAAAAAATAAAATGAACACATGCTTAATTGGTGGTTAGCTGTCCATACTAACCTTCAAAACTTTTGTTACCATAGTACACATGAATTGTTTATGATTGTTATAATATTTAATAGGTACGATGTTTTCTATCCGGAGTGCACTTTCTAATAAATCTATTATTAAATAGCACTTAGTTTTTATTTACATTACATTATCAGAAATATAAAAAATGTATATTAAGAAAATAAAAGTCGTAAAAAAAAAAACATATCACACAAATTTATGTTCTCTCGTGCATTTTCTGCAGCTAAAAGTATATAATATAGAAAAGTATTTTAATTTTCAAACGTAAAAGGACACCACAATAGCATGTGTTGTCTTTGTATAACAAACGTACAATATAGTAAATTTGCGTTCAGTTGTTCAAAGGCGGTGATATTAGCATTAATATTTGAGTAAACTGACATATTATCAAACTTAAAGAAAAAAAATAATCTGTGAGATGACCTAAGTTTTTTACAATATTTTAATTTTAAGCAATTTCTGATTTTGTAAAATATTACAACGTATAAAAGCTCGTAGCTCGTTTAAATATTGACGCAGCATACCAACTTGGCAGGAATGACATAATCCATCGCAGAGCCAGCGTGAGGGTAAGGTGACTCAGGCGATCGCCCAGGGCGCCATTTTTAGAGGGGCGCCGAGATTGATTTTTACAATTTTGCACATGTATCGGTAATATTATTTTGTTTTTTTTTTTTTATATAAAATACCTATAACTTTGTATTGAAATATTGATAATTGTAATGGTCATTTCGTTTAACCGTGTATTAAAATAATATAAGTATATTTTAAATATATTTACTATGGTTTAACATAGAGATTTTTTATCATATATATTGCTCTATAAATATAAAAATTCCCGAATATTTGTTATCGTTTTATTGGGATCGCGTCAAATCACTCGTGATTAAAAAAATAGACGATAGCAAAATATGTACAAGTTGAGCATATTGTATAATTTTTCCGTATTTCTGTCCACGAACAACATTTTTTTCTAAGTAATATAATATTACATGTTGTATGAAAAAAAGGTCAGTTGGCATTTTGGCCTGGGGCGTCATTTAGCCTTACGCCGGCCCTAATTCATCGTGATCTCGAGGTATCATTTATCCAGAAAGAAATCAAGGTGTTCTATAACAAATATGTAAATAGACTAAGGTTGCACATCAATGTAGTTACGAAACAACTTCATCGTAATTTGCAAAACGTCAGGCACCTTTAATGCTTAAAACCGTACGAATTTGTTTAGGTAACATAGGCAAAGGAGAAGGGCAATACTATCGGAAAAAAAACTCCAAACACGTTTTGATATGCAATGAGTATATTAAATGTGTGGCTCACGTATTATGTATAGTTTAAGATTATAAACTCTTTTCATTGTATTTATAAAAACAACTTATCGTTTAAATAATGATGTTTAAGGTATGTAAATTAAAAACATTTAGTTTTTCAATAATTACAATTTTATTATGAGTTATATCAATAATCATTTATTTAAACTATGGTTTCTAAATAATTAATTACGTAAAATTAGTAAAATGTGCACCTAATTCAATTTACTAGGTCAATAAAAATATTTAAAGTATTAAAGTTTATAATTCGTTTGCTACGTATTTATTTTAAACAATACAAATCCAATAAGTACATAATATAAATGATTCTGGTATATGATGAAACTGAAATTAATTTACTATATCTGTTAACAGAAAAAATAACAATAAGCAATATAAAATACTATTTTCTTTACTATGCTCTGTAATTCAGAAACTATAAATCCAAATTCAGTATATTTATTACATAAAATATTTTCGAAATAATAAATAATAATTTTTCTCTAATTAAACACATTTGACAATTTGTATTTTGTAATGTTTATAATTGTATTTCAAACACACTCACACTAATTTATAAACCTATATACTGTAAAATGTAAAATACATTTGAACATATCAATCCAAATTATATTATTCAACAATAAACATAAAATTGTATAACTATTGTGTTATTATATTAAAATAAATTACCGTTTTCTATACCTACGCTGTGAAATAATATTTCATCATTAACTGGTTAAGAAACGTCATGTCTAGATTATTTTGTATGCGATATATGTTACTCTTTTGATTAATCAAATTGCAACAATATTACGAGAAATGTAATGCCAGCTCCTATTGACTAAAAACAATAAAAATAACAAATATTAAGCAAAGCATTTCCACGTCAAAAATTATTATTTACAACTTAATAAACTTTCATTTTTAAGTATTGATTCTACAAGAAATAAAATGTAAAAAAACTCACAGAAGTGATCAAATGAGTGTTTAGAGTAAAAAAATCATAAGCAGTAAATTCGATCGTACAACTAGATATTTGATTAAGGAACAACAGTAGCTGAAAAAGCAAAATACAATAAATATTTAATTCATACTTGTTGAGATAATAGTTTTAGAGATATTCTCACCTCGTCTCTTGTAGCATTATCTAAATTACGATTGTTTATATCCGTGATTAATATCCTAGACTTGAACGCCTACAATAAACGTTTTACACTTTTATTGTAATTATTACATCTTTATACAAGTTCATCTGTTGTTGTGTTAAATAGTGTGTAAGGATGTTTTAATGATAATTCAACTTTAAATTTAATAACTGTTAATTATAAAATATTCTAAGTTCAAAACATTCATTTAATAAGTAAATTTGCGTGAAGATGCTTGTTAAAACCGGACTAAGACACATCTAAATATTGTTCGGTTCGGGACTACTTTATATGCCCCGTTTTCGTATGAAACTATAGTTCTCCCTTTTCCCAAGAGAAAATATATTAAACAATTTAATTTAATTTAATTTTAGTGAATTTTAAAAAACCAGTATTTTTTTATCAATAACAGAGGTTCATCATTCATGATCATTTTAATTAAACTTTTGCCAATAAATATTTTTTCATCTTCTATTTACTCATTGCCTCTGTTGAACATTGAAACTTTGATTGACGCTACGTTTGGGTATAGAAGAAAAACCTAAAGAACAGGATTGATTGCTTAATGTCATGCGGAAATAACGGTCACGTATTCAAGAACTATAAGGCTGCACCCAAATGCATGCTCTATAAAGAGTTGAAGAGACAAAGTGACCACTACTTGGGCAGCGGGGGTAGCGAAGCGTACAGGAGAAGCAAGATGGGCAAGAAAAAGCTGAACTATTAGTTAAGTCATAATGTGGACCAAAGGTAAAAACTGAGGTTGAAGCCCTAGTACCGTGTATCGGTTTTGTGTACGATTTTATTATGTAATATTATTTATGTGCTTTCCAATTAACGATGACAGCGGCCCCCAAATATTGTGAAAAACAGTTCCGGGGTTGTTGTCGATTTTAACGTGAAAAAGTGACAAAAAAGTTTAATGCATAATTTGCACATGTACCTAACATAAAATATTACTGTACATTGTTTGATTTGAACCAATTAATTTTAATATTTATTTATCTAAAATTAATACAATTAAATTATAACTTGTGACTTATGACTTGTGACTTAGGTACAATGCGTACACGAGACACATAACTATTTCTTTAGAAAATAAACTTCGTGTCGCCACTGACTGGATAGTGTTGCCGAATATTAACCAGAATGACACTAATAGTGTAATTTTAAAGTTTAATCAACGAATCTTCTATAAATTGTACAGGAATGTAGTAAGACCAACTATGCTATACGGTTCCGAGTTTTGGGCGGTTGGCAGGAGAATGGAACAAAATATGAGTGTTACGGAAGTGATAATGCTTAGATGAATGAGTGGAGTGACAATTGAAAATAGAATAAGGAACGAATACTCGTACATGAGAGGTAGTAATGGTGTAGCCAGTGGCGCCGAATGAAATTGAAACTTCCAGTTCAAAGAATTAGATTTACTCATCCATCCCTTCCAATTTACCACCCATTGAAATACCAAAATATTTTTTATTTTAAACATTTTTAATAATTAAAGATATTATATAATATTTAATTATTAAATATACTACTTTAAATAGAAAATACTTATCAATTAATTTAAAGTTTTTAACGATTATTTTTATTTTTTTTATCATTCCAATTTTTTGGAATACGTTTTCAGCGCTACTGAGTATACCGTCAATAGTGTACTCGATGAGAGACAATAGACTGAGATGATTGAGAAATATGATGAAATGAGAGGAAACACCAGCAGTAAGAATGATTATAAAAATAAACGTTGAAGGGAAAATAAGATGAATAAGACCAAAAAAGATATAGTTGGATATAATTAAGAATTATATGAGGGCGTTTGATGTATTCATAGAGGATGTAAAAAATCGAAAAAGTGAAGGGTTAGGACAAAGGTAGCCGACAAATAGTTAGGAGAAAAACGAAGGAATATAAGGTTAGGTTAGGTTAGGTCTTTGTAACAAAATTAAAAATAGTGATAACAAAAATAGGAACATATTAATATGGAATAAATAAATAATTATTCTGATATTAAAACGTTATAGTGATGCAAGTAATGTATACGAATTATATCACTACACTATCAAGGAGTATCAGTTGAAAGGAGTAAACTATAATTATTATTATTATTAGAAAATATACAATTCTTACAAAATAGCACAACATGTCCATGTGAATAGAGTTTATTTGTACGGGTAATTGAGAATTCACCTGATAGTAGCATTTACATCTTGGTAGAGAATGTCTAGATCAGTGATTCCCGATTAGTATGAAGCCACGGACCCCTAACTATAACTTAAATTGGTCTGAGGACCCCTTTTTTGTAAATACTTACTTTTCAATTTTATTTAATTATGAAAATGAAAAAAAAAATTATGATTTATTTTAATTTGACAAACCTTTTTGTAATATTTTAAATATATATGTATTAATTTCATTAAAATAAAATAAAAATAAATCATTACTGTACTACACAACCGTGGACCCCCTAAAATCAACACGCGGACCACCAATTGACAACCACTGGTCTAGATAATTTAATATATTATACTATAGATAGTAACAACTTGTAAAAACACTTAAAAACCACTTACATGCAATTATTTAACCTTAGAGTTTTGGTAATAAACTGATTCACCTTGTGATCGATTATTAGAAAACATAAATAATGGTAATAAAAATTACTATAAAAGCAGTATCTTATCTCGGAGCATACGAGTTGGGTCTCGAGTGCTAGGGACTAATCGCAGGTAGTGTACTAGATGAGTCCCGAATTATCATAGGTAGTACACTAGTTGGG
Organism: Sipha flava; assembly: GCF_003268045.1. Taxonomy (NCBI): domain Eukaryota; kingdom Metazoa; phylum Arthropoda; class Insecta; order Hemiptera; family Aphididae; genus Sipha; species Sipha flava. The sequence continues at coordinate 3,048,604 of NW_020273108.1, forward strand.
TCCCGGATTTTTATAGGTACTACATTATACCAGTATTTCTCAACCGGTGTTCCGCGGCACATAAGTGTGCTGCGAATTGGCTGTAGGTGTGTCACGAGTTGCGACCGTGGTACACGCGTGTAATATTATTAGGTGTTGAAAATGGAAATTTCCCAGTACTTAATTTTCGTTATCAATAATGATTATCGTTTGGCGGTGAGTGCGTCGCTGTCGCATGCGGCGAAAACGTATTGTGTGTCCCGCACCTTAGTCGTTAAACGTCAATGTTTTCTAGCAATCGTGGTTTAGTATCGTTGTACATTAATTTAAAACAATTAAAATACAGTATTTTCAAGAAAATGGATAAATTTATTATTAATAATATACGTATGGAGGATAGTGTCGAAAATTCAAATAAAATAAATAATTTAGCAAAAAAAAACCTAAAATTATACGTAAGTATGCTGATAAATATTTAAGTTTTGGTTTTTTTTTGGACGGGAAATGAAGAAGAACCTCTTCCATTATGTGTTGTGTGAGGTGAAAAACATTCTAATAGCTCAATGGTCCCGAGTAAATTAAATCGTTACCTAATTACAAACCATAATCATCTTGAATCAAAAGATCAGAATTATTTTAAAGAACTGATAACTAGTCAATCAAAACAATAAAAAAATTTTTTGGAAAAAAAGTTACTGTGCCTGATAAAGCACAAATTGCTTCTTATAAAGTTGCGGAATTAATTGCTCAAAAAACAAAACCACATTCGATAGCAAAATCATTAATTTTACCTTTATGTAGTGAAATTATTAAAATAATGTTCGGCGATGAAGCGTCAAATGAAATTTCAAAAATTCCATTATCTAATGATACGATTCGAAGAAGAATTAATGATATATCAGTAAATAAAGAAGAAAATGTAAATAAAAATCTTATAAATACAAATTTTGCTCTACAAATTGACGAGTCCACAGATATTAGTGGTAAAGCACAATTAATAGGATTTATTCGGTTTATTCATGACAATATAATATCTAATATATTTTTGTTCTGTAAAGAATTAATATAACATACAAAAGGCCAAGATGTTTTTGAAATTGTAAATTCATACTTCAAACAATCAAATATATCCTGGAAAATGTGCGTAGGAATTTATACAGATGGACCACCATCTATGATTGGATCCACTAAAGGTTTTATTACACTGGCAAAACAAATTAATATAAATATAATTCACACTCATTGCTTCTTACATTGCGAGGCACTTATTGCTAAGACATTACCACAAGAATTAAAAGCTATACTAGATCAAACTATAACCATGGTAAATTATATTAAATCGAAGCCATTGTAATCTCGTCTATTTAAAGAACTTTGTAATGCCATGGTCGCAAAACATGAATGCTTCTTATTACACACTGAGGTAAGATGGCTATCCAGAGAAAAAGTGTTAATGGGAGTATTTGAACTAAGAGTTATTGGAATTTTATAGCACAAAAGGAAACATAACATTTTGCGAACTCCTTAAAAATGAAAAATGGTATACTATGTTAGCATATTTAGCAGATATATTCAGTTATATTAACAATGATTATACTAACATGCAAGGACACGAAGAAAATATTTTAACTTCTACAGATAAGTTTTTAGCTTTTCAAAAAATAATTGTCATGTGGAAAAGGAAAGTTACTGAAAATAATTTTGAAATGTTTCAATTGATACAAAATAATGCCACAACAACATTGGCACCTATCATTTCAGAACATTTAATTGTATTGAAAGATAAAATCAACAAATATTTCCCAGAAATAGAAATAGTGAACTACGATTGGATACGAAATCCTTTTTCATCGTTGTGTACTTATAATTTTAACTTAACGTTACAAGAAAAAGAAGAACTTATATCTATTTCTGCTGATCGTAGTCTTAAAATTAAATTTTCTAAAGAATCGATTGAAGAATTTTGGATATCAATGAAAGAACAATTTTAAAAAATATCAGAAACAGCTCTAATAATTTTGTTGCAATTCTTAACTTCATACTTTTGCGAGTTGAGATTTTCTACGCTAACAAATATTTAAACTAAAAAAGAGAAAAACTCATAGGAATAGAAGAAGAAATGAGAGTAGCACTATCGTCTGTTCGTCCTCGTATCAGTCGAATTACAAAAAACAATGATGGTATAAATTTCAAGATATTTTTTCAAGTTCTTTAATGAAAATTGAAATTTAATTGGAGCATTCGAGTATTACGTCAGCATAACAGGAAGAAAAGTGGTTCGAGAAATCTGACAATGTACCTTATGGGTTGGAAGGGAGCTAAATCTCAAATCCGATGTCAGTATCATATCTATCAAAATTTGAATTGACGCGCGAAAAAAGCAAAATTCGATGATGAATGACCGACAGCATCGAAGACGTGGCACCTTATTGTTATCTTATTTTGAAAAAATTAATTTTATAAATCTCAATAGAAGAATTCAGTGGCGAAGGTATTCGAAAAACTTTGACGTAAGATAGAGGAGGAAGACGAGGAGTAGAAAATGTTAAAAAATATCACGATGATTGAACGCTGCCCAACCCTAAACATCCGGTTTATAACATCATTGATGGACCGTCGGATATGTTTTTTTTATTTATTTATTTTTTTTTTTTTAACGCCCATGGACATCATGAACTACGAAACGAAATGAATTGCCATTCGAATCGTTCAACTCTGAACGCAATTAGATTTTGCGAATCGGTCATCGATAGCGCGCGCAAGTACTACAGGACTGAACAAAAGGATCGATCCGTGTGTATAACGATCGGTGGCTATAACCTCTTTGGTCGTGCCGTGGGCCGTCATGACGATCATGTAGAACCGCATGAAGTACTGCAACAGCCACAAGTAGATGAACACGGGCACCCGGCTGTCGGCGCCGGCGTAGTCGTACACCTCGTAGTAGATGTCGAACAGCGCCATGACGCCCAGGTTGAACAGCGACGAGCCCATGGGCACACCGAACAGGTCGTTGAGCTGGTGCGCGGCGTCGCACGTCAACCGGTGCCGGATGCGCAGCACTTCGACGGCGTTGGCCGCTGACGGAGCCCCGGCGGCCCTGGGCCGGTAGAAGTCGTCGCGGTACGCCGTCGTGGCGGCCGCTCGGTGGTCGGCCAGCCGGCGCAGGTCGCGGTTGACGTCGGCGTACATGGCGGCCAGCTCGCGGCACAGCGCCACGAAACGCGTCTCGGTCGCGCACACGGTCGCGTTCTCCGCGTACAGGAACACCATGAACGTTACGACGAACGCGTCGCCGCGTTCGTCGCGGTACAAGAACGCCAGCCGCACCGCGTTGACGGGCACGATGACCAGCAGGCACGCGACCACGTAGACGGCGTCCAGCAGCGCGCGGCCGCGCAGCTCCGCGGCCGCGGCCGGCGCGTACACCCGGTACGCGCGCACGTTCTTCGCGAACGCCGACATGGCCGCGCGGTAGTTGCGCAGCAGCACGGCCGTCGACACGAAGCACGCGGCGGCCGTCGTCCTCGAGAACATGCCGTGGCCCAACGTAACCGTGACGCCCGTGCAGCTGCGCTCCAGCCGGCAGAACGCCAGCGGCGACATGACAAAGTTGTACACGCACGTGGTCATCAGCGCCGCCGCGTAGATCGCCGCGCAATCGTTGATCATTGCGCCCGTCCGCCTGCGTACTAGGCGTTAAGGAACCGTACCGCGGATCGACCGTTCGGCGTCCTCGACCGGCGCGAAACCGAACGCCGTAACCGAACGCCGTCGCACACCGCGGACACTGCGCGGTTTTCGCGCGCACCGGTAAACGCTACGGTTCGGTTCCTCGGCCTTTCCGTTGGTCGCAAAAGCGCACCGTGAGCGGCAGTCGCCCGCCGTCGCTTTTGTTGTGGCACCGCGTTAACGATGTTGTTTCTGCGCTTCGCGTACGAGTTCGATAAACAACAACAGACCGTTTACGTTGTTTGCGCTCGCGGCGCGCGGTCCGGGGTGTCGGCTTCGTTGTTGTTTTTTCGAAATTAAAATCGCGCGATCCACGTCACTTACCGTCACGGTGAATCAGCGGCGTAGCGGAAAGTACAACCGGCGGGTCACTGCGAATCGCGTCCATTTTCAACGTAAATACGGGTATTTTTCACGTTTTAATGTACGTTTACAAACATTATTTTCCTACTCGTTTTATCGTGCTCAGGGCACAGGGATGGACCGGGTATCGAGGGGCGGATAGGCATAATTTGACCAGCCCGGGGAAAATAGAATACAGCGGCCCGCATGATTACCTATATCCGAGTTCTAACTAAACAATTACCTCAACTTTGAGAGGACTAACCCGGCAATCACCACCTTTTTTTTCGACGTTCTTAAACAATATTTAAAATTATAATATATATTATACTATCCAATTTTACACATGTTTTGCTCTCTTCTAACAACTCTATGATTTTTATCTCTTCTGCTCCTCCTTTTCTTTTTAATTCGTTTTGAAGCATACCTGTGTTGCGTGCCGTCGTTAAACCGTAACGATGGTTAAGTTTTTTAGGATAATACTCCAAATGAAATACTCAAATATAATTTAACTGTTTATTTAAGAATTTTTCGAAGTACAAAAACAATAGTTAAAAAATGATCTGGCGTGAAGGCGCTTGCGACTGTATATGTAAACCACATCTGGCTATTGGTCTATTCGGGACTCCCCTATATACCCCGCTTCTCATAGCTGATCCGGACCTAGTGAATGCTAAATCACTCGTCCTATGCGATTCACCTTGGCATTTAGATTGATGCCTTTCTATAATATTTTAATTATTATGTACTAATTGTCTTCTGTACCATATAATTAGTAAGGACCCACATCTCCGTAATATATCATAATGATGTCTTTCTGTAATAGTTATTTTTAATGTCACACTTTGAAATGTAGCCACACGATTCATATATAATATTTGCTTGTGTTACCCTCTAATTAAATTAAAATTCCTTTCTATTCATGCGAATACGAATATTATATTTATAATAATCATTCCCCGATTTCTATTATTTATGATCTACGTGGTCCCATCCATGTCTTATGAATCGTAAGGACCTACATTTATGTATGTCCGCAACACCTGGTTATACAACATTTTAGCAATATTATACTATTTACATAGTTCGCGTATAATTATTGTGGAAAAACATGATATATCAGCAATCAACTTAGCCGTGGGGTTTTATTAGTGACTATATATGATAATTTCAATCTGAACAATCAGTTATCATTATAGCACGGAATTATATGCATTAAAAACCAATCAAATATGCGCTAAAAGATCTTTAACATGCACAAGTATAAGCACCAATATGTTTAAATATGCATTAAAGAAAAAAAAGTTTGCACTCGAAATTTTAAATAAAATTTAATTTTTAATTTTTGATCATTCGATTAAAATAATACATAAAAAAATTACATTTAAAATTATGTAACCCTACTGTAAATACTTTTTTTTCTTCTTAATTTTAAAGGAATTTACTATGCATATTTATAGATTTAAATATATATTATCAGTATTATATTTATCAACTTTTATTTGTATATATGTAAATGTATAATAGTATTAGTAGTAATATTTTTCATCGGCTCATTTTCATCAATATAAGCAGCGGCCTACCAGGAATATCCCGGTGTCCCGGCGGATCTATCCGCCCCTGGCTCCCGGGGAGAGAGGGTCGACTGGACCTATTGTTACATTTTAATTAATATTTTTAGTCAATTGTGCCCAATTCATCCGAATTCGGATGTTCTAATAGTAAATGATTGGTGTTCTACCATTGTATTTTAATATTACATTTTGTATACTGTTTACTAATATGACACTATCGAGGGCCCAGGAAGCAATCGCCCCTTTGCCTCCCCGGCCAATCCACCCCTGTTAGAACCAGTGTTGAGAGTAGATAACTAATATGTTTACAAGTGTTCACCGTTTACAAATATTCGTTTAATTTTATTATTTTATTAGCTAACATTTCGAAGTGAATTATTTTCCAACCAATTTGATTTCATTGGTTAGTCATATTGGTCTTGTGGATGTCGCTAATTATCGTTGTATTTAAAATAAGTATTATTATTATTCTTTTTTCCATATAAATTCGATATTCTCTATACCGCGAATTCAGTGGCGCTGAACTCGTGGTTTAAGTCAGGTCATGGTCAGACCATTTCTTCAGAGTAGTAGATGGTGTCGTGATGAATAAGTATACGATTAATAAGTGAATTAATCCGATTAACTTTAAATTGTAATAAACCCGTTTAATTATTTACTTTTTAAGACGTTTAAGTACCTAAATTCTATAAAAAAACGTTAAATAGGTTTAACATTTTTAAGAGGGAACAAACAACTAATCCCTATATAAGTACGCCCTTGGGTGGGGTGGGTTTTAAGTTATGAATTAGGTGGCCATTGACCAAAACATTCAACATTTTGTTCGACACCACTGCTGCTACAACAAGGACCACTTTTTTTATCCCTGCACGGGCGTGCAGTGAGTGTAATCACTGATGGATGTATGGTCCGACTACAACAGGTGCGTTCCCACACGGATGCACATGCACATAGGTAGTGTGTGTGCCACGTCCTCGAAGAAATATCGGCTTTTACACGTGTAATCGGACTGCGGTCAATTCGATTTCACGGTTCAAGTTTCATCGGTTTCCTATTTGGGAGTGCCTTGTTTCCGGTGATATTTGAGTTTACTACCACTGCCTTTCCCTTAAACTTCAATTACAACATGCTTTAATTTTCAGTCAATTCTTCCATTATCATCCTTTTTATTTACTTATTCGAGGTTAAAGAATAGTATATTATTATAAACTATAAATTCCTAATATCTTCGCTATATTTATGATGACTAAATATAAGAATCCAAAAAAAAAACAGTACACTTTTAAACTATGCCCCTTTATCATAAAAAAAACCTTTCCTCGAGAGAATTTGCCGAAGTGTATAAATAAAACTTTATTACAATATTCTCAACATACATGTTGAACTTTAATACCATTTGAAACTTAATAATAAGAATATAGTATTTAAGATGTATTACTTAAAAACGTATTACATTATTTCAAGTTCTAGTTCATACTTAAGTGGGAAAGTATTATCATGGATTAATATGTATAACCTAACCATCAGGGCTGGATTAAGGCCCAATGCCGCCATGGAGCAAACAATTTTACGGACATTTGAATTATGAGCTACACTTTTCTCACGTTCATTGACTAAATGATGACATTTTTGCCAATTTGTAAATCTAAAATTAGGATCACTGAACGCGTGTTTATTAGAACCAAAAATTAAACATTGAAAACAATAAAGCGTATTTTTAGATTTTGAATAGACAAGCCAATTCCTTTTTTTACGTTCGCCATTAAGAAGACACCTTTCAAATACGTCATATGGAAGTTTTCTAATATTTTTTCCGCATAAACGTTTTGTACTTTTAAAGTCAATATCAATTAAATTAAGAAAAGGCGGATTTTTTAACAAATAGTCAATCGTATCAGAATCTAAATTTCATTCTGCTGGATCTGAGCCAGGAAATTATTTTGATATGGATAGGTAGCTCTTCATTTGGATATTTCAAATATGTTTTTAAAATAATTATACCCTCATTAGAAATCAAATAATTTGGTTATTTGTTTCTTCTAAACAATTTCAAAAAGTAGAGATACCTTGTTCTTGCACCGGACCCTTCAAATGCTCTATTTGCACCTAGTATATTGCAACCCTAAATATAATATAGCTAAAATTGACTAGAAAAGTACAAATCATAAATAATTGAAGCTATGAAAAAAATATACAAGATTCGAGGAAAACATATTCATTGAGCCTAATATACCACGATATTTTATAAAAAATTAAAGTTATGTTTATTTAGTTTTTTATACATAGTAATATATTAAATATAAATAAACGTTTTGTTAAGATGAGGCCCAAAAGTATTCTATACATCTGTGACATTACATAAATATCAATTTTTCGTCCAGAGAGATAAAAACTAGATGATTTATTTTGAATATCTTTTATCAGTGCATTCATTTGAATTTTTAGGGTATACAGATGTTTTCTTGGTTTTTTTTTTTTTTATATTTCTTTCCCATACTAATAACTATTGTGTTTTAATAAAATATCCCTAAACAATTTCATTTGTATTTACATACAAAAATTGTATTTCACATTTATTATTATAATATTTTATATTTATTCAAATTATGTGATGATTTTTAAAAAAATTGTTAAATAAATAAATTCAGCAAGATAATTCACTTCTTCCCTGGATAGAAATAAGGGCTTATTGAAAATCCAGCTCTTGGTTAAAATTTGGAATTTATGACTTTTGTTATAAATAAATGTAGTAAAAAAAAAAAAAAAAAAAAGAAAGAAAGAAAGACAGTGACAGATATATAATTTTCTATAATATCTGTTAGATTTTTTTTTTATGTTAGAAGTAATAAAATATAAAATATTAATATTCAATAGGTTATAAATTTCAGTGATATATAATAAACAAATTTGAAATACTGTTTTCTTATATATTAATGTTTCATTTTTGGTTTAGTTTTTTTAGTACAACCTTTCTCAACACAAGCGTTAGTGAACCAATAACAATGTTTGAAGAGAAAAAGCTCACGTCAACAGATGGACCGTGATACATAGAGAATTATGAACCTCGTGAACTACTTTTTCTCTGTATTAGAAAAAATACTTTAATTGTATCATTAGGAAATATTTTTCTGATTTTAAAATTGTGGATAAATAAAATATCGTGTAATTTTTACTAAAATATATGTATTAAAAACTGACGTGGATGGATTACATTTATCGATGTTTTTCCACATACGTTAAAATTTTTTAGATATCAAGGTCCAGTTATAGGATATAATTTTACTTCTAAAAATTCCGTAAATATGTGCATTATTCGATTATATACTCGTATTATGTTAAAAATAAATTATAATGATGTAGGTACACTACTAATACGTAAAAACTATTGTAAGCTTGTGAATTCGTAAAATTTCGCATTGTAAAAACATTTAGTGCGTTGAAACAAAAAAATGTATTTAAATAAAGAAAATATTTTGTTAATGTGCGTCAAGAATTGTTAATCACCGGTTAGTTATACGAATTAGTTACATACAATATTTCTTCATATTCTCCTCATATTTCATAGGCACTTCTGAACATACACCTTCAATGTCAAGTAAAAAATATTCAAGAATGACAAATAAGGACCCCTAATATCTAATTAAAAAATAGTTTCTCTCTCTTTCTCTCTCTCTCTGTAATTTTTTTTGTATTCTCGTTATGCCTTTTTCTTTTCCTCTTTTAATAGCTTTGCAATTTTTTATTTTTTATTTATTCACGTGTATATAAAAATTAAATTCTCATTTTAAACAATCATAAATTATAATCACGTAAAAAATTAAAGTCAAATATTATGTACAGTCAAAAAAATATGTGAACATATTGAGCAATAGTAAAAAAAACAACTCCATAATAACGATCGAATAATTCAGCAGATGTCCGAAAAATATCCGACCGTGGACTAAAACGATTTATTATTTAGACACAACAAGAGAGGCGGTGTAAAACGGCCGACTGCTCGCAGTAAAAGAGATTTCGGCGAATAGGCCCCTGGTATCGAGAACCTTGTGGCGCCGGCGAAGTCAAAGGAGTCGTGACGAATGTTTGGTTGCCTAATCGTACAAATTTTTGGTAACAATCTTTCTGTCCCACGCTGCATGTGTGCATTTCAAATGATTGTACTTTAAATTTATGTTACGATTAATTTGAGTAACTTTTAGAGCGCCAACAACTATTACTTGTCGTCCATCACTGTATTGCGTATGACGGTAATAATGTTCGTATGCTATTACTTTAAACAATACACAATACACGGAAAAAACAAAACAGTTCAACCCACTATTAAAATAGTTGATTTAACAGTATTTTATAATTGCTATAGGGATAGCTATAATGTTTTGTGATATTTACTATAATGTTCTAGTTAAGTTATTATAGTCATTGTTACAAGAAAATAAAGTAATTTTTACTAAAATTTTATAGTTCACTGTATATTTTAATTTAATTGTTCAAACAGCATTTATAGTAATACCCACTGGAATTTATAATAGTTAGAACTGGAAGGTTTAGTTCATATCACTGCAGCAGAAATTTAATTCCCTATAATTAACAGTTTATTGAGCTATAACTCGTAATAACCACTACTATAAAATTAAGTATTCGTAACCAAGTTTTATATTTAATTATTTTATATATTTAGCAGTACCTCCTGTCACGTATAGTATTTTTTACTATAAAATTACAATATTATATTCATTCAAATCGTACCTATTATAATTGCTATTTTTTTGGCTAGTACATGCTTTTACTTATAAAATTTAAAAAAACATTGTTAAATATGGTATCCAAATATAATTTTATGTTTATGTAAAAAAAAAATATTATTTTTTTTTTTATTTTCAACTGTGAAACAGATTTACTGGTTATTTGGTGACTAATTAAAATAACAACATGCTTAAGGTTTTGTATATAGTTATATTCCAAAAACAAACAACAATAGGACATACGAGTATATAATTTTTTCAAATAAAAATTCATCATGGGCGGTGGACACAAATCTGGTCGAGCCCATGCATATTATACAACAAATTTAGTACTAATTAATTGCAAGTGGTGGAGTATTTAATTGTTCCAAGTCTTATTTTAGTATCTTACCATGTGCAACGCGGTGCTTTCTCATTCAAAAAATAGTATGGGTTTTTTTACAAAAAATAATATAAAAAAATATAGATTTAAAATAATTAAGACAGCTTTGTAATAAGCTTTATAATTAATAAACTAAAGGAGTATGTAATAAGTCGATATTTATTTAAATAATTTAAACAAAACTCGAAAATAACTGTATACATTAATAATCTACTGCATATTTATATAGTATATAGTGTAAAAAACTTACCGTTTTGACTTGAATCCGTAGAAACTTAGAGACTCGTCCTACGTCGAACTTTCTTGTAGGAGTGTTGCAAAATATGATTAATAAACGACTGACAATAAGGTAATGGTGACCACCATCCATTAACTCATAATACGTTTTGTAAGAGACAAAATTCTTAAGAATTTTCATTTCATGCCGCGCGTGTTGCCTTTTGCATTATTTTACCTTTGTGTTAGCGACTCGCGCGTGTTCAGTTTTCGAATTACATTTCGACAGTTACGACTTATTATATTTTATAGTGATTTGATATATTGCAATTAGTATTATTAGTATTCAATTATCTGAGCTATAAAATATAGTTGATTAAAATATATATAAAAAAAAAAAAAACTATAATATATTGTAATATTCACTATTGAAACCAACAATTTTTATATAGTCTTAATAACTATACTGTTTTAGTCATTCCATCTATAAAATAGTTATATTTACTACATTTTCCGTGACTATAACATTTTAGTAATTTTTTTTTTTCGTATACGCAATGGAATATACGTACGCAAAACTAACCTGACCTGGTGGACTTAACTAATATTAAGGTGCTCCTGGATAATATCGTTAACTCACTGATTCATCCTTTTGAATCCCTCTCTGTATTCCATCATTATATAGATACAAACTGTTCAAATTAGGGTTGCCATATGTCCCGGAAAATCGGAATAGTCGACGATTTTGGACTTCGTGTCCCGGTGTACCGGCTTAGACATTTAGAGGAAATGTAGAATTGTTTAATTTTGACCATTCTATCTCAAAATACCTTTTTAATCGTAAACGATTAACAATGTATAATAAAAACATAATTTGTAAAATTTGCGGAGGGCAATTGACTGGAACGATTGTATAGTGCGAATTTACGACCATTTGCCGCAATCCCAAAAATATATTTCAAATAGTGATGGGAATAATCGGATCAGCATCGGGTTACCCTACAGGCAAAGTAATCAGGTGATTGGAACGGCAAATTTGTCGCACTTAAAAAAAAAATATATTTATAAAATCATATTGTAATTTATGAATATTAGTCATTAGGTTATTCACTCAGTGAATACTGAAACGGTTTCGGTAAACTTGATCAACTAGAATTGTTATTATTAGCGAATTTATGTTTTTCCCGGAAACTGTTTATTTAAATATAATCATAGCTATATACATTATGGCGATACATTTTGGGTATGCAAATATTTACTATAAATTCAAATTTTTGATCAACCTAGACAAGAAGTCAATTGATACCGATGATGTTGCCCAAGGAACCAAAAAACTACAACAGTTTTATGAAAAGGATATTGATGAAAACACATTTACACAAGAATGCATACATTTCAAAACTTATATGCAAAATGTAACAGAAAAAAAACAACAAAATTTATTTACATTTTTTAGAAATCAGAATTTAGGAGAACTATTTCCGAATATTAGCATCGCTTTAAGAATATACTCTTGTATGGTGGTTACTAATTGTTCGGCAGAAAGATCGTTTTTGTGTCTCAAAAGAACTAAAACTTATTTAAGATCTACAATTGGCGAAAATCGGTTAAATAGTTTGGCTCTCCTGTGCGTTGAATCGGAATTAGTGTCGACAATTGACTTTCAAGACCTAATCGATACATTCACTAACCACAAAAGCCAAACAAAAATGATTTAATATTTGACTATTGTATTAAATTTAAAATAATAAAGAATAATTTAACTAACAATATATTTCTATATGTATTTTGTTTTACATAAAAATTAAAATAAAACGGTGACATATGTCCTGCTTGTAGGCGACAAATTGCTTAATCCGCGACTGAATCAGATGATCCGATTATTTGAAATAATCAAATTATTAAATTATTATTTTTCAATTATCAAAATAATCGAATGATTTTAGTAACCCAAATAATGGTACCAAACATTTATCAAAAGCAAATTAATTGAAAAATTGCGTGTTTTACTCATTGCCCATTGGGTACTAAATTAGGAAGTCGGTTATCCATCTGTATTGTATTTTATTATTTATTTTATTTTTAATCATTGGTAAAATTCCCGGTATCGGTAATCGCCACACTAAAGCGCGATTCACACTGGTACGACACGACACGACAAAAATGTGTCCAATACACATATGACGGCAAGACGGCAACGACAGTAGTACTGTACGACGTGCAATACAATATAAAGACCGTATCTATGTTCTACGTCTATAATAATTATAATATAATATAATCTTTATATATATATAGATGCATGGGTGTAGCGTGGGTGGGGCAGGGAGGGCACTTGCCCACCCCTGCGCCTCAAACTGAATTATATTTGTTTATACCAAACGTGTAAGTTTTACATTAAAATTAAAAATTAAATAAGATATAATTCTTTAAATAGTTTAGTGGGACCGAGTGATATCTACACGTGTAATCGTTTTGACGTTTTATGTGTTATCCAATGGTCTATCTGTAGATTATTTGAATTACGAGTTTAACACTAATCATTTTATGTTTTTGCCCCTCCCTGATTCAAATTTTAGCTGCGCCTATCTATAGATACGTTCGACGAGTTTGTACGCAATTCACTCTGAAATTTCTCAACAGTTTATTATATATATACTCAATAATTAATAAAAAATATCAATAATAATGTATGAGTCATAAAATAATAATTATATAATAATTATGAGTACATAAAAATATGTATATTTCAATCAAATTGATTCCGACAGGCACCGACTAAACATTCTTTGCTCGAATGTCTTGTCGTGTCCGTATGGTGTCGTTCGGAGCTTGCCGGATCGGTGTGAATTACCGTATTCAATTGCATTGATGGAATATTTTGTCGTATCGCACCAATGTGAATCGCGCTCAATACGTACAAATATTTGGATTGAAAATGCATTTCACTTTCATGCTCATAGACAATCATTTGATTATTTATACAACCAGTTCAAACAGTTAAATCATGTGAATCATTCGATTATTAGATCGATTTCGTTTACTAATCATTCGATTATTTCGATTTCGTTAACTAATCAATAGATTATTTTGTTTTCGACTACTAATCATTCGATTATTCGATAATTTTTTTTTTCGGTTACTAATCACTCGGTTATTGAAATCATTCGATTTTTCCCATCACTAATTTCAAATAATATTTTTACTCATTTCATTCTTATCGATTGCTTAACATGAACAAGTTGATAATCACAGATAAGGCTACAATCTTTCATGCACATCGCACTGTGTTATCATTTTTATTCGTTGATATTCGCGTAACGCGTTGTGTATTTCCTCTGCTCGTGAGTTGACTATTCTCTATTTGATTTGTCCCAATATTAGCATTAATTATGGATGCGGTAATCGACACGATTCCTCAATTAATCAAAGATATTGAACAACTGGAAAACTTGAAAGCGGAAAAGGAAAATGAACGCCTAGCGTTGGAATCAACAAATAAAAAACTTAAATACAGATTGAAGTTTTTGAAAGAGGTAAAAATCTTTATTATTATAATTTAAAAAAAATTAAATTAATTTCAACTTTTCTGGTGCATCTTTATTACTTTAATTATTTATGATAAGCAAATGCTCCCTTATTTAACACTGTTTTTCCCACTAAATATTATTCTTTTATTATTTGTTATTAGTGGACTAATAAATAAATATAGAATGATCATATTGAATTTTAAGTTCAAATATATTAATACTACTGGAATGAATTATGATTTGGTATTGATATTAAAATTTTCCGAGGTTAAGATCGTGGTCATAAAAATTCTCTAGAACATTGATTATTATTTTACTTTTGAAATTGTTCGCTTCATCTTTCAATCTTAATAATATAGTTATTAATATAATAATTAATAACTATACCAATGATATTTTAAAATCTTATAAACGCAATCTTGATTCAATAGAAATAGTGTTGAAAACAAATTTCAAAAAAAATTTAGCCTTATTTAAGATGTTTTTGATGCTTACTAATCATGCCATAAAGTTAAACTTGTTTGATTAAATTCTCATGTAAAAATAAAATAACTGTTTGTTTTGTTAATATATACATTTGATTTTGATTAGTTTTATTTTACCAAAATCATAAATTTAATTTTGAATAATTAATTCATTATGGCAATTATTAATGTATTTATGTATATGTACAATACTAAAATCAAACTGTTTAAAATATTTGTATATAATTTATATTACTATCATCTATCAAAATTAATAAGGTATTTAATATTTATTTCAGTTAAAAATGAAATCAATAAATTAAATACTTATTATTAATTTATGTTTAATTTTCTAAATAATCTACATCTATATTTTTAAATATATAAATATTTATATTATTTGTAATTTGTATTCTAATTTTGTGCAGTTACTAAACTGTTACTATTTCCTTAAAATGTTGTTTCTGATTTGACTTTTTTATTTTAACTGATAAACTATTACTATTTACGTAAAATTTTGTTTCTTACTTAACTTTTTTTATTTTAACAGTTTCTATGAAATATGAAAGAAAACCAATTATTTTCTTATTTTACATAAATATTTTATTTAATTATTTTTGAACTTTTAAAGTTTTTGTTTTGTTTTAAACAAAAGTCTTGTCTAAGATTTTTTATTCTAATTTATTTTTCTAAATAGGATTCATATATACTGAGATATATACACAGTGACGTACATTCGATCTTGCTCTGGGGAGGGTTTAACAAAAATAATCATTATCTTTTTTTTTCGTTGTACAGATAAATAAGATAAAAACTGCTATAAACAGTTATTATTTTATACAACTATTTTACCAATTTACAATTTACTTTTACATTACAGTAAATTAATAGCTATTGGAAAATAAAAACAGCATAGTTAATAAAACTTTTCAAACACCTATCAATATAATTATTTAATTATCATAATATTTGTATAGTTGTATATTTTAAGTTCAAAGCGTAATAATGAAACTACGAATATATTACACGTCATCAATAATAAAACAATTTTCTTTTTTTTCTTTTTTTTTTTGGCCCTGGGGGGGTTTGAACCCGGAAACCCTCCCCGTATGTACGCCACTGTATATACATATATAAATATGAATTTATATTGTTTATCTTAAAAAAAAATTTTAAATCTAAATTTTTATATATATTGTAGTTTATTTTCTTAATACATTGAATTATTTTTTTTTATCAAAATAGTATATAAATTATTGATTGCTTTAATACTTAATTGGAAATATCGAGTTTTTAAGTTCAAAAATAAAATGTATTATATTTTAGTATATTATTAGCAATTTATATCAAACCTAAAAAATGTAGTACAGTAGAACCTCATTAGTCCAGAATTGGCTTAATCCGGGTAGCCGTTTATAATACGTAAATTATACTAGTTTATCTAAACTATCTAAACATTGTCATTAAATACATAGAAGACAACAACAATGAAAACATATCTGTCTATTATGAGCATTTATGGCATCTTCGCGAGTTAATAAGTAAAGAAATCACTGTGAAAGGAAGACAACCAAAGATTAGCAGTTTTTTTTTAAACCAGTAAGCGTATCAAGTGTGAATAGCGAAGATGAACCTTAATATGTACTATTATATGTATGTAATGATTATAATACAATTATGTACTATTTTTTAGGTTTACTATTATTAGACATACATATGTATTAGATTAAAACTTGTATAGTAAAATATCCAATACATTTTTTTTAAATTTATAATTTACGATTTTCGGTTATTTTGTTTAATACGGACTTTCATTAATTCGGACAACCTAGAGTTCCAAGTAGTCCAGATTAATGAGGTTTTACTGTACATTTTTAATTAATGAAATAATAGATAAAAATTTATTATATAAGTAATATATGTTTTTTTTTATTTAACTTAAAATAAACGCATACTAAAATTGTATTACTAAACTAATTTTTTTTTTAAATTAACTATTTAAATGGACATACATTTTGTAAACATTTATAGATTATGTGTATTGAATTTAAAAGAAAATGGTTTTCTGCTTAGTTTAAGTAATAAATTTATTTGAATTATACATTATTTTAATTAAAGAAATAAATTAGTAACACACTTTAAATAAATTGTATGTACAAAATATAATTTTTACATCATAGTTATATTCATAAAAAAAAAAAAAAAAAAAAAAAAATGACTACTTTTTTCTGTTATAGGCTTCAGCCAATGCATCAAAAATGAATGCTTTTGATACTCAAGAGTGTTCTTTGATTAATATACATGTTATATTAATCAATTATTTTTCTAAAGCAATTAAAACTGCTTATCCAAACTTAGAAGATTTTGGCCAACCTGCTGTTACTGCGGGTAGCAAATTTGCTGATTACCAGTGTAATGCATCTATGCAAATCTGTAAACTACTGAAAGCAAAAGGTATTTTATAAGGTTCTATTTAAGTAAACTAAATTATTATTGAAAAAATATTAACATTACCTTTTATTCGTAGAAGGATTTTAAATTTTATTTTTAATATAGCATAGATTGTAAAATGTTTTAAATAATATGATAAAAATTTATTATTTTGTTATTTATACTATAATTGGTTTTTTAATTTCAGGTGAAAATGTGTCACCCAATGCAGTAGCAAAAAGAGTTGTAGAATGTCTAGAAAAATGCGATATCATTGAAAAAGTAGATGTTTCTGGGCCAGGATTTATTAATGTATGGTTAGGTCGTAACAAACTACGTGACATTTTACAGTTTATCTTGGATAATGGGTTGAAAGCAAAACCTACTGTTAATAAACAGAAGATTGTAATAGATTTTTCATCACCTAATGTTGCAAAAGAAATGCATGTCGGTCATTTAAGGTCTGTAAAATATGTTTCTTAATAGTATGAATTTATATATAATTATTATTAAATTTAGGTCAACAATTATTGGTGATAGTCTAAGTCGAGTATTTGAATTTATTGGACATGATGTATTGAGATTAAATCATATTGGAGACTGGGGGACTCAATTTGGAATGCTGATTGCACTACTTCAAGATAAGTTCCCTAATTACAAGACTGAGTCACCTCCTATAAATGATTTGCAACAGTTTTATAAACAATCTAAGGTGCTATTTGATAGTGATCCAGAGTTCAAAAAACGTGCATATGATTGTGTGGTAAAACTTCAAAGCATGTCACCAGATCATGTTCAAGCTTGGAAATTAATTTGTGATGTGTCACGACGTGGTAATAGTTGTATTAATGACACATTTTAATTAAAATATTTACATGAGTTTCTACATTATTATTTATAGAGTTTCAAAAAATATATAATAGACTAAACATTAATATCGTTGAAAGGGGAGAATCCTTTTACCAAAGCCGAATGGAAAATTTAGTTAAAGAATTAGAAGATAAAGGTATTTTTCAAATTTCTTCATCCTATATTTTATATAGAAATAAAAATAGCAAAACTTCAAATAATTTTTATTGAACAAAAATATTTCTTATAATTATTTTTATAGGATTTCTAGAGAATGATGAGGGTCGTAAAATTATGTGGGGTCCAGAGTGTTCTATACCATTAACTATAGTAAAATCAGATGGTGGATTTACTTATGATACATCAGATTTCGCAGCTTTAAAACAAAGAATCGAAGAGGAGAAAGCTGATTGTATTCTTTACATTACTGATGCTGGTCAAGTATGAATCATTTTTGTATATATTATTTCAATATATTAAGTTATTTTAGTGGAGTAATTTATTTATTTTTTTAGAGTACACATTTTGATACCTTGAAAAAATGTGCTATACGTGCCAACATTTTAGATCCATCACGAGTTCGTATGGAATTTATCGGTTTTGGTGTAGTGTTAGGAGAAGACAAGAAAAAATTTAAAACCCGTTCGGGTGAGACAGTAAGGCTAGTTGGCCTTCTAGATGAAGGTATAATTTTGCTAATTTTTTTTTTTTTTTTGTCATTGAATAAAACTAATTCATTGTAACAGGTATTAAACGAGCAAGAGATAAATTAATAGAAAAAGGTAGAGATAAAATATTGACTGAAGAAGAAATGAAGCAGGCAGAAACTGCAGTTGCTTATGGTTGCATTAAATATGCTGATTTGTGTCATAATAGAAGCCATGAATATGTATTTTCTTTTGATAAAATGTTGGAAGACAGAGGCAATACGGCTGTATACTTGCTATATGCCTTAACCAGAATAAGGTCTATTATTAATAATTTGGGTACTCATTGTGAAAACATAAATCAACCTATTTCACTTGACCATGAAAAAGAATGGAAATTGGCCAAGGTGATTAATAAATTTTTTTTTTTTTTCTGAACTGAAATAATTTAAAATATTATTTATTTCAGACATTGTTACGGTTTTCTGAAGTATTATCAAAAATTACTGAAGATTTTTGTCTTCATCATTTGTGTGAATATCTTTATGATGTAGCTACAACATTTAACGAATTCTATGACAACTGTTATTGTATTGAAAAATCTCAAACTGGTAAATTTTTATTTATTTAACAATTAAAGAGTAAAATTTTACCTTTATTGATAATTTAAAAAAATAATAGTGAAAAAAAACTAGAATAATCATAAAAGTAATGGATTTTACCCCTAACCTAGTGTAGATTTAGAAATTAAAAAAGGGGGACTAGTAAAGTAAGTTACTGTCATAATTTGTTGTGCATGTTGATTTGTACGAAGTCTTTCTTACGTCTAATTTTTTAAATATTTTAAGTACCTACATCTGATATGGTTCCACCTAATGTCTAAGGAAGGGCTTTAGTCCTTGTAGCACCCACATCCCTTATATCCGCACCTGTTCCTAACTATGTAGTCTAAATACTACCTTATTTTTCACCATTATAATTATATAGACACAGATATAAATAGAATTATAATTTTTCACAAATTGATTATTTAAAAGAAAAAATTTTTCAGGTGAAATTATCAAAGTGTTTACTGGAAGAATTTTATTGTGTAAAATTACTGCAGAGTACATGAACACAGGATTAAATTTATTGGGAATCAATACTGTATCTCGTATGTAGTGTACTAATTTGTAAATAAACAACATAAATATTATATTACAAATAATTTTTAGTTTTATTTATAATTAATATTTTATTAAATATTTATAATGAATGTTTGCAGAAAATATAAATAATAACTTTCAACATTATATAAGGTAATACATTTAATTTGGGTAAAATAGAATTAATTATTTTTTACAAGAAAAATATTTAAATTAAATATTTTTCATTTGATTTAACTTTGCTAATTAATATATAAAAATGATATTTATTATCATAATCTCCAAAGGTGCAATAAAAATGAGTTCTATATGAATTTTGATCTGACAATATAATATTTTTTAATACATTTTTTATTCAACGTTTTGAACTCATCACTTGCTAGAGTGAACAATTTACTTACTACTTTCTAGTTCCACGCTATCAATATAATATCAAAAAGTTATGGTATACTATTTTTATTTTTTCTTGTCTCAGACAGCATTATAACTTAATTTGTGATACTATAATATGTAACTATAACGTTGGCTGATTTAAGAGGACAGTCGCTCTTGGGACTAAGCTAAGATAAGCTTTTTCTAAATAAGGCAGTTGTGCTATAGAAATTATTCTTATAAAATAGAATAAAAATGCTACTTTATGTTGAATATTGCATGCTTGACTTTTATATGACATATATATATATATATATATATATATATATATATATATATATATATATA
>NW_020273108.1:3069365-3161675 GCF_003268045.1 Sipha flava
ATATATATATATATATATATATATATATATATATATATATATATACATGATCATAGTTTTCGTGATTTAATCAATTAATAACACATACATTAATTTTTTATCAAACCCAATTATTAGTCCTTTAATTTTTTTGTACGTGTATTACATCACATTTAAATTTTTGAAACTATAAATTATGTACAATCAATTATCATAATGAGGGATGCTAGTAAAAAAAAAGACGTTCACGTTGAAAATAAAATGTTAAGTGCTATGGCTTTAAGGTAATGTTTAAATAAAGTATATTTCTTTGCTTAATGTTTTATGAGAGAATCGATTTAGAACCTTGCAATTATATTATGTTAATTACTAAATCTTTAACTATAAAAACTGATATTCATATATTAAACCGTAATGCGTGATATACAATTCTTAACGACATTGGTACAAGACATAAAATCGTTAGAAAGCCGATTTCGATTATTGAACACATTCTTAAATGTACCAAGTATAATTGATAATCCTTCAACATATCGAATTCCGGTGTCGTGTTCAAATAATTAAATGTGTAGGTATTTTAATATTCTGTAAGTTTCCTAATAGAATAAATTTTCAATATTTTATTTTGCTCTATTATGTGATATTTATCCATTAATTATTATAATTTATTTCTAAAATAAAAATAAAAACTCATACAATAGAAGAAAACCTATTTTCGTTCTACAGAGACGATGTTATTGTACGCTATGAACAAATTTAAATTCGTGCATTAACTTAATAACTTAATAACTTAAATACGATATCGTTGCGTGTTCGCTGAGCATATACTCGTAAATAGCGCATTATAGCATTGTAGCATGCCATTATTTATCAGCACCTTTGACGACTTGAAAACGATCTAAACCTGTTACAATATGTATGTAATGTACCATATTAGTTCGACAACGTAGATATTGTCGTCCGATTGCTTTTAAAATAAATCGTTTTCATAAAAAATATTGATAATTTTTATCCATTGTTTATTTCGTTCGTTTTCCTCGTCGAAAGTACACAACAAACAATCTGGATCAAAATCCCTTTATTTGTAAACGGTAGTATAACCAGCGGTGTTCCCATAGGACACACTACATATACGCCGTATTCTCTCAACATTATTTTGAATATTCACCATAGGTATACTACGCAGGGCCGGACTGGCCCACTGCAGCACAGTAAGCAGCGGCCGTGAAACAAATCCTTAATGAGATTACAGAATAGTGAACAGATTATCTGCTCGTAGCACTTTGGTACCTAATTATGATCTCAAGGCACGATTTTAGAAAATCCTATAAATATTATAAATTATATATATATATTGATATCTAGTCTGAATCAGCTTTTTGGCAGTAAATCTAGTATTTACTGTGCTTAATGCATATCATATATTATGTATATTATATATATTTATACCACAGATGTCTATATTATACTATTATGTATAATATGTGTATAATCTGTGGTTTATACACATGTGTTATGATCACGGCCTTAAAAGATATCTTATAAGATCTTCTAAGACCGTGGTTATAATAATTGATGTTATCACAGATGTCAATAAATAAATTGATAACTAAGCCCGCGGCGGGACCGTGTGACTATATTTTTATATTTTTTGGTATTGTTCTATCGTGATATTCGTTTTTGGTTTTTGCTTATCAAAGTAATATGTTGGCTGAGTTTTTCTAATGGCAGGCGCGAGAATAAAGTAAATAATACGTTTAATTTTTGTTATGAACCTTTAAAAAAAGATATTTTCAATTGTTAATTCCAAATAAAATAATATTGCATTTTTACTAAACTCCACTAATTCTTAGTGTATTATTTTAAAGCGTATACTTTATCGCACAAATGAAATTTATTTCGTATAGTATCACGGGACATGGATTATGGATAACAACACATAACTAATCATGATTGTTGAATATTAAGGTTATAAGAAAGTGCCCCCCTCTAACCTCTTTAAATCCTACCAAATATCAATTTTGTGAGACAAACACATTTAAAAATTCCCGAAACAATACATTGTGGGCCGCCTGTTTACCTGGAACAGTAGGCCGGTACCCTCACTTTCCGGGCGTGATACTACGTATACTCTAAAGTCTCGAACACTTCGCGGAGAAACATTAAATGTAAATGGTTTTACAGGTTTTAATTTTGGCATTATTTTGCAATTTTTCCTCGGACGATTAGTGTGTTACTACGAAGTAATTATTGACACAGTAGATTAACACTATGTATGAACGTGTTTAAATATTTTTTAATTTCTATTTCTGTTATATATTTGAAAAAAATTGCGTTTCAATTTTTGTGAATATGAGAAACACGTCGGCGTAGTACAGTCTCGACGAAATCGATGGCAACGTCACTGAGCATATCGTGTGCATGTTGAGAACAGTATTGACGACGAGAGAAAATATTGCGCGCCCACTCGTGTTGATTTTCGAAAAAAGAGTCCGAACAATAGGTAAGAACGCTTAAACGATTTCGCGCTAGTGACGTTTTCGTATTTCCCGGGTTACTGCGCGCGACGTCTACGGCGGCGGTGGTGGGACGGACGCGGTGTCGACGAAGTAACGCGGTCGCCGGACGAGAAAGCGGGCGACAGTGCGCCGAAAACGGGCTGACCGAGCTGTTCGCATCTGATAACAGTATTGATTTTCGATATCACGCGAGCACCTCTCCCCTCGTCGTCTGCGCGGAACGTCAATATACGCGACAAGTGCGCGCCGGACGTTCGGCAGACCCTTTTTTTTGCTGCTTTCCGGTTGTTTGATCCGTTCGATGTTTCGCTCGGCGCGTACAGGCCAGTCGGCCCCCCGTAGACTTTGACGGTATCGCCCGCTCGTGAACGTGATCGTTCTTCCGTCGCGCGATCCTCTGTGTTTCCGTGGACGACTGGGCACTTCGACGAGCTATGGCCTTGAACCCGACGGCCACCAACGACCACACGGTCAACAAAGTAGCCGTGTGTTCGGCGATCTTCGCCGGGTTCGCGTACGTAGGCTACTCGGTGGCCAAGAACGCGTTCGGTCGGCGTCTGGGCCGGAAGAGCGATGACGGTGAGTCCCGGCCTCAAAGTGGTGGCTTAACTGTCTCCTTTAATATTGATCCCGTTTTTATTTCCCATCAGGTTCCCACCACGAGGAACACCGTTTGTACTTCAGACGGCTGTCGCAGACCACGCAGACCGATGTTCTGCTTGGCAACCTGGACCATGCCGACACTAGCCGAGTGTTCCTCAGGCCTATGACTGTCCAGCAAAGGATCAAAGAGCTTAATTTGCGCGCCAGAATGTTTGCCGACACCATGATGGCTATTCAGACACCTTCCAACAAACATTCCTTGAACGGACCTAGGAGTTTACAGGTATCTGCCCTACATACGTATTGTACTGTATCACATGCATATACCATTCAAGTGTAAATATTGTCATTTTATTGGTAAATTATTATATTATATGCTTTTATTTCGATCCACTAAAAGTTCATAAATCAAATATTTTATCGATAATAAAATATGACCTGTAAATAGTCGTCAACTACTTTGGTCAGAAATAAATTTTAAAGTAATTAATGATATTAAGTAAATCAATCCATATATTTTTATTTCAATACATGGTAAACTTTATAAACCAACATGCTTGGATATTTAGTAATATTAAAATTAATTAGTACCATGAGATATGATTTGATTATTACTCAAAATAATGAAGCCATATTTGTTTTATCCAAAAAAAAAAAATTATTTTTAAAATAAGCTTGTGACTTTTAGGCATCACCTTGGAACTCTCCTAGAATAATGAGCCCAGTCGATGCTACACATATATTAGGAAGTCGATCAACTGAAAATTTAAGATCATTTGATAACTATGCTTTGGAATCAAATTTTGGTACACCATTAAGAAGAAAAAGTTCCAATAGATCATTAAGAAGAAAATCGCCCCAACCAGGTGAACATAGGCTTTCTGTAAGTCAATCGAATCAAGACATGGAAGAATTTGAAAAAATTAATCAACCATCTTTGTTAAATAGGTAATATTACTAAGAATATTTCTTTCTCAATCAGTTATATAAATATTAAAAACAAATATCTTATTTGATGTCATTTCTAACTTTTTTAGACCTATGGAACCTAATGAAGCAAAAAATTTATTAATTTTGATGGGATCCAGAGATGTACTCGTACTTGAAAAAGTTCTTGTAACTGTTAGTAATTTAGCAACTTTTACTCCAAATCAAGTATGTTTTTAATTTTATATTTTAAAATTGTGCTATACACTTAAAAATAAAAAATGTTTTTAGGATTTCTGAACAATAAATAAAATTACATAATCATATGTATCAATACTAAGTACATTAAACTTTTTTTTTTCTAGGAAGTAATGAGAGAAGCTGGGTACTTGAGCCAACTCCAGCAGCTGATTTATCATCCTGAAGAATCAGTTCAAATTACTGCACTTGTAGCATTAGGAAATTTAGCTTTGAACAAAAACAATTCTAAAGAAATGAAGGTAATATATCTAATAAATATTTTTATTATCTTGTTTTATTTTGTCTGTGTACATGATTTTGACTCTTCAGATTTCTCCTATCATCACAATTATGGAAGATTTTGAATATTAAATAGTGTCTAATTGTTTATTGGGGAAAAGGTTTAGTTAATTTATTGAAATTCTCAGTTTTGAACTCAAAAACATCTAGTATTTTGACTCACAATATTCTATTATCAGACTTTTTAAAGTACTTAAATATTAGCATATTATGGACATTATATTATTTTTGAAATATTATATTAAAATTTGTGCTGATCTACTCTTTATTGAGAAATTTGGTTCTATTACTATATCAACCATCTTTAGGAATATAAGCTGATCAATTTTACTGTTTTACTCAGAATCAATAAAAATTCGATAACAGTAGTATATTGAGCATTGATTTATCAATTTTAGTTTTACAATTTTAAAAGACCAATATAGAAATATCATTCACACGTGCCTGTATCATTCCTTTTTTTTTAAAATTATAACTGCGAGTCTAGAATATATTTATTTTTAATTTTAATTTAAACTTTTAAATATTTTAAAAACCTATAAACATTGGCTATAATAAAAATATAAAATTCATCTATTTATCATTGTAATACTACTATTCAGTATTTGTTAAGAATAGCAAATGTCCATCAATACAGATGTTTAGTGGAATCCCTATGATATAGCTATCTTTGTACTAGATTCTCTAAAGTTCCCTGATAAATATTTATAGCCCTGTTGCAAGATTCCAATGGCTTGTTAACCTCATTAAATGTATAGTTATCAAATGAGCATAATCACAATTATATTAATTACTTAAATATAAAATTTTATAAGTTAAATGTATACATCTGATTATTGGACCACAACATTGAACAAAGGTGGTCTGAATGGTAGGCAGAGATGCTCACATGAGGTACTTGATATTGTTCGGATTATTAGTTACTTACGCTTAGATGGTTATTTGTAAACTGTTTTTCTACTCAATATAATTAACTGTTGGCGTATTGAGTTGTAACTCCGCCTATTCTACAATAATATAATCTACATACGAGCTAATTTTGCTAAGAAAAAACTGAGAAATATTAGACATTAAGCAACGGTAATACCATGATAAATGTATATTTCTTTAAGTTCTAATTCTTTATAATGTCTTTTAACCACTAGTTTCAAATATAACCCAATGTAATTAATGAAACATTATTGAATTTCCAAAGACTTCTGATAGTAAAATTTTAACTATTAGAAAATTTTAGTTGAATATTTCTATCTTGTTATATTTTACCATTAGTAGTTACAGCAGTAAAACTATAAATGTAATTACCAGTATAAATTTACTAAATTAACATGAATAAATATTATTTACAGGAAACTATACCAATGTTATTAGCTTTGATGAAAATGATGGATTCAGATGAAATTATTTATAATTGTTTGTCTGTTATGACCAACATAGCAGTTTTTCACATGTGGCATAGTGAATTGCAACCAGCAATACATACGTTATATGGTTTATTAGAAAGTCAAAACAAAAAAGTTGTACTTCAGTGCTTAAAACTTTTAATAAACTTATCTTGTAATGATGATATGATACCACATCTTTTAGGGGGACAGGTATGTAATTTATTATTGATAAATGTTAAGTAATAATAAAATAAGTTTTAAAATAATTTGGTTCATTATTTTTTATCAATTTTATTATTTTTTAAGTGAAAATAACATTTGGGACTAAGAGACTATTTTTTAATCTACATTTAAAATACCATGTTTGGTACAATATACTCAATAAATATTCTATATTAAATTACACTATTTATTAAGTATAATTATGAACGCCTTATATTAAAGTTGTTAAAGTAAATATTGTTTCTATTGTTCTAGGCTCCAAAAAAACTATTATCTATGTTAAACTTAAATGAAAATGAAGAAATTCTCCTAAGAGTTGTAACTTTATTTAGTAATCTTACTGATGCGGTTAAAGCCATGGAATTGGATCCTGTATTAGATTTGCCTGTTGAAGATAAAGCTGCTGCACCAGATACTATGTAAGTGTAAAAGTCGATCAAAAATCTTGTTTAACACTATAATACTTTAAAATAACTCTGATTAGATTCAATGTAAATTTTACTCTTATAAATATGGTGTGAGTCTCTAACTTGAATTCTAATTATTCAATTAAATACAATTGTATGAAAAAAAACGTATGACATAATAGAGCCAAAATTTGTACGGTGATGTATATAAAAGTTTCTAGATTAAAACAATAATTTCAATTACTAAAATTAATATATATATATTTATTTTTTATGTAATCTGAAGTGTATTTGTGTTGATGGCACTAGTGTGATTATAATTTTAATATATTTACAAGTTTTTTTTTTTGTATTTAAGATTATTAGAGTTTATTTCGTAAAATTTGATTTGTTTCCATTATATGCCACAGAGTCAGGCGTGGTGGAACAACGTGAACTCAATTTCACAAAGTTAATTTTAATTTATCCAAAATTATTACCCTTATTAAGTTCATATTGTATGTTTAAACTAATTAATATTATTATTGTTATATTTAAAATAATAAACACAGAAATACCTATGATTAGAAATAATTAATTCTTAAATACTATTGTAAGTTATTGACATAAGCAACTTTTACATACAAAAGCCTTAAATTTATTGGCACTATACTATCACATAGCTATTTTGTCCAGTCTTACTATCTCATTAAATAATTATTTTTTCATCTTCAGATTTTTACGTTATTTTTTATTTTGACTACAAAATATAAGATCATTAGACTGAGAACTAAAAACAATTTATATTTCCTTTAAGATGAATGTTGTTTTTATTTCTCAAGTTTATCGTGCTCTTAAATAAACCTAACTTTACTGACAAACTAAAACTTATTTTTTCTTATTTATGTAGCACGAGAAATATTTTCACCATTAATATTTATTTTTCTTAAAATTTTAATATTTAATATATATATATTTCCTAATATTAATTTAAACTTTCATTCTATTATTTGGAGATGTGTTTGAATGTGTAAAAATTTTTATGTAAGAAAATATATTTATATTTTTTGTGTAATTATAATTTATTGAACTATAAAATGTCAATGTTTAATATATTAGTTTGTTTAGCAGGTATGCCAATATTTATGGTGTCAACGTAGTAGAAAAAATACGCACAAAAAGTTTAGTATTAATGAAACAACATAAAAATGAAGAAATTCGGTCTCGAGCACAAAAAATCTACAGTGCGTTGGCTGATTAAATTGATATTGTTAAGAAAATGTTGTTATTAAACAGCAAGCCATTCCGATAGTATTTTTTAATTGTTAATATTATTTGTAAATTTATTTTAACAAAAAACTTGTTATATTTTAAGTTTCATTACTAGATTTATTAATTGTATATTATTAATACAATTTTAAATTCTTACTAATTAAATAATAACCTTAATTTAGATTCTGAATGAAATTAAGTCCAGAATACCTGCTACCCTTCTTTAATTTTATTAATCCTCCCTTTTAGTTTTTCAAATTTTACTTATTCCAACCTATACTATGACCAGTTTTTATACTTTATCAAAAGAAATCTTAATATTTTCGTTTTAGCTACTAGATTAATCTGATATACTAATTCTAAATAAATACTGGTCTACCCTACCCTTTTCACTCAAAATCGAAAGCAATTTGATTAAAGTTTAAAAGATCAATCATGGAGTATTACCAGTTTTTTTTTAATTAATACTTTAGTGTAATAATTAAAAACATACAAGAAAAATTCTGACCTAAATTGATGGACACATACACTGTTCTCGACACCATTCAATCATAGGTTTAGACAATGGAAATAACAAAATTAAGATGTATTGGCATTATCATTATAGTTGATCACTGTTTGACTGATATTTTTTTTCAATTCATTTTTATTTATTACCATTGTTGTTATTAGCAATAATAGTTTGGTTTTTTGAGTTATAAAGGAATGATATAGATTGAATTCCTTATACTAGAAAACATACTTTAGATATTAGTGCCATATTAAACATTAATTAAATTCACTTATTATCAAGCAACACTTATAGACATTTGAGTCTATGTTTTGTTACCTAATAGTATAATAATAATAATTTAATATCACATGCATAATTATGTTTCTTTAATTCTTTTATTATGTATTTTATAAAATAAATATTTGTACTTCAAATTGAATTACACTACCTCATGAATAGTACAGGCTGTATTGTAATTGTGTGTACATTTAATTGTTATGAATTATTAATGTATATTATTTTTACCAAAAATATTTCTTCGGAATCAGTCAGATTGAAAATGGTTTTCTATAAATTCAAGAAAGAAAATAAAATTGTTCCACAATTAAATGCCTTGGTAGATTTTATAATTAACTAATTTTTCTGTATGACAATTTAATTTAATTATCTATTTTAAAATTTAGTACACATACTATTTCAAATTGATTATTTTGTTGCATTTAAGAAAATAACATTCTTGTAAAAAACTTAAAAAACACCGATTATTTTTATTATAGTAAATCATTTTACCTGAAAATTATTTTAATTTATAGTATTATTTTTATAAATTAAATTACACTATATCCATGTTATTATGATGAAATTATTTACGTGTTACATATTATGTATTGATAAGCTTTAAACGCACGGTTTGGTTATGATCAACTTGACTATTATATTTATTAATATTTTAAATAAATAATTATTTATTTTTCTCGATAATGTTATAAAAATAATTATGTTTCATGTTGATTTCATAAATATACATCTATTAATAATAATAATAATTTGTTTTGCTAGTTTTGTTCACTATTATATCATATTACGAAGCACATATTTTAACTAAATTTAGTAGTGTACTTAACAGTGGCGACTCTTGTGTTTCTAACGAAGTGCACATTTAAAAAAAAAATTATTTATATATGTATGGGTATGGCGTGTAGGTGTTAGTGTGTTTATAGGTTATATAAAACAATTATTCATCGATTTCGTCATTTATATTGTTACATCTTTTTAATATAAATTAAAATAAAAAATCGAAAATTAATTTTTTTAATAATATTTATTATTTCATGTATATATACTTCTATCTTCTTCTCTAATGACAACATTGAAAAATGTATTTAATAGAATAGTAATTTATTGAACTGTATTAATTTTAAATTATAATTGTATTTTTTAAATTAAAAAAATTACTAACGAAAACATGACTCGTGGCCTCTGAAAAATTTATTTTGAATGCTTTGATAATGATGAATGTACAATGTACATTATTTGATCATCGAAATATGAGTCAATATTTTTAATTTTCAATTATTCTTGATTTGCCACTGATACTTAATTACCTAGGTACAAGAATACGTTTATAAAATTGGAAAGTGCAAAAGCTTTTTGATATTGATGGTGACAGTGGCATTGTCGATGAGTTATAAACCCATCCCCGAAATGTCTCTTGATTTGTAAAATAAAAAATAATTTTAAGACATTGATATAATGTTATATCATGTACAATAAATGAATGTACCATTAGAACCTGAAATTATCGACATAGTTCATCTTATATCGTGAAATATAATCTATACATAGTATCAGTGGCGAACAGAACCCATTTTAAGTGAGGAAAAATTAATTTTCTTAATCACCCATCCAATCCCGTAAATAATATGAGTTTTATTGAGGGACTTGAGCATACATCAGTCGTGACGTGAATACGTAATTAATATATATAAATTGCTATGCTACTGATCCTTCACGATTGAAATATGTTTTGAAAAGTTCTCTCACTTCGAAACTTTCAATACACATGGACGACACACTACAACGTCCAAACATAAAAATATCGATGATAATATTTAGGGTTCCGTTCCTTGTTAGGAAAAAACGGAATATCTTATAGGATCACTTTGTTGTCCGTCTGTTAAGACCCTTTTTCTCAGAAACGCGTCGAGGTATCAAACTGAAATGTTTATCAAATACTCAGGTCTACTGTTCCTTGGAGCTGTGAAAAAATCAAAAGACAATCGTTTTATGCCGCAAATTTTCGACACTCGCAAGGGAATCAAAACCTACAGGGTACTTCTAGTCGATTTAGAATCTTGAAATTTGGAATGAAGCAATGTTTTATAGCACATACTCGTATATAGGAAAAATTCCGAAAACCTTAAATTTTTAGTTACATCATATATATATTTTTTTTGAATAATTATAAACTTATTACCCTTTTTCTCATGAACGCGTAAATATATTAAGTTGAAATTCATACCAATACTTAGGTCTAATTGCCTCTAAGTTTTGAAAATAAAACAAATTTCTAAGTCAACGCAAAAACGCAAATGTACCATAGGTGGGTTTAAAGGAGTGGCTATTAGCCCCCCCCCCCCCATAGGACTAAGCTAACTATTTTACATAGCCAAGTATTATGATATATTGTTATATTAATAATTATTATAAAATATCGTCAATCGTCATTGATGAATATGGTTATTTATGGATATTTGAATATTTAAGCTTCAAACTATTTTTGGATTATTGATATTATGGATATTGGAACGACTGACATTTCGTGAAATATTATTAAGAAAATAATAAATATATATTGTGGCTCCACGTGGAGCCCATTTTGAATAATTTATAATCTTAGTTTAATAATGTTAGTAATAATTATATATATATTACTTGTAAATAATTGGTTATCTTCTTTTATTACGAAAATCGAGCACCAATGGTACAAAAATAATCGGAATTTCCAACGACAGTCTGCAGCAGCCCTATGCAACTTGATGAAATCCTATGAAATTAACGTGTAATCACTCGTGCTCTTATTGACGGGACAGGGAACTCTTATATACTACTACTGCCATCTATCAGTGATGTATGACGATCTAGATATTATCTGATTTTAATTTTATGTAAAATTTTTATTTTGTATTATAAATTAAAATTATTCGTTTAACACGATTTAAGGATAATGTTGATGGACTAAGGTAGTACTAAGTCTAAAAACTCTAAAAAAACAAACAACTTTTGAGTTTTTAATTTATAGGTATGTATAATATTAATTATTATAGATTATGATTTACAAAATTTTGACAGTTTCTTTTTTTTGCATTTTCTTTTAGCTGTTCTTGGTTTGTTTACCTAGTCCATTGACGCATTCTCATATTGATATAATATTTTATAATGTATGCTAAAATAAAATCTTTGTGTTCCGCACATGGAAATGTGAACGTTTCACACTTGGTTATCAACGCTTCTATTGTATCTTCAAAAACACTTGTTTTACTTATATGGTTCATCAACTCATCTTCAATAACACTCAATAATTTATACAAATATTTATTTGGATGTTTCAGCCATCCCCTAGATTTTATATTTGTCAGATCAGCCTCAGATGTGAAACATTCAATACTTGTGAGACTAGATTTACATTTTGGACAAGAACTTCTTTTAGTTATTTGGTGAGTTAAATACCAGCTATATAATATTTTAAGCAGTCCACAATTGGAGCCAATGAATAATCGTGTTCTATTATATCCGTAAATTCCCATTCACCTTCATTTATAAGACCATTTAATTTGGTTTTTAATTTATCTATTGCTGTTTTATCTTCTTTGTTTTCATAACAATTCTTTATATCAGAAATAGTTATAAAATTTGTGTGCGGCATATTATTATCAACAGTACAATTTCCATATTTTGGAGGTTTTAATATAGCATAAACTGAAAGTAGTTTATATACCTGTAAAAAAATTGGTGTAGATGGATGGTCATTTGCACCTAAAGCCATTCGCACCGTACTAAAAAAACGCTAAAAAAATTTTAATTTATAATATTAAACAAAAAAAAAAAAATATATATATATTGTTACATTACCTCCAGTGAATCTTGATTGACTTCTCCTCTGAGAAGGTAGCTGAAATTATACTTATCAATTAAATAAGCAGATAAGTCTTTAGACGATGTAAGTATTACTCTTAGTCCTTCTGCTGTACTTTTTGTTAAAAAATCTTGAGATTCAATTTTCTCAGCTTCTAAATTAGATTCCCAAGAGTTCAACCAGTCCAGAGAACGTTGAAGTATCTGTTTAGTTTTAAAGTTGAAAATTATAATTTGTGATTTACATTGAATAGGTAATCAAACACTTACACAAACACAGAATACAATTTGCATACATCTAAAATGTAAATTAAATTGTTGGTACAAACATAAATCTGGCCTCATCTAGAAATTATTAAGTTGCCTTTACATTTATTATATCTTTGATAGAATTTAAAGGCACCTTTAGTAATTCTTGTTACAGTAATTTTCATGTCTATATATAGGTACTGACTAGAGAAAATTAATATAATACACATACAATTAACACAAATAATAGTTAGTCTTGTTAGTTGTTATGAGACATTTAACAGGTTGAATACCATGTACCCCACATTTTTAACCCTACAATAGAACTGACAAAAGCAATCATCAAATACAGTAGCATAGCTGGAGTTCAATCAAGGGGAGGAGTATTTATGTATTATATTAATTTAAAATAAACAAAAAATATAGACAATTTAAATGTAACAAACTTGATAATTTTTTGATCCAGGTTTA
Organism: Sipha flava; assembly: GCF_003268045.1. Lineage (NCBI taxonomy): Eukaryota > Metazoa > Arthropoda > Insecta > Hemiptera > Aphididae > Sipha > Sipha flava. The sequence continues at coordinate 3,082,543 of NW_020273108.1, forward strand.
ATACCTTGAACAGGAACTTTTGCATCAAATAGATCATTAAAGATCAAACAAAAATCTATTGTTATTTTACAATTACTCAAACCTTCATTTCAAACCACATTTAATTAAATGGGGACTATCGGAAAATGTAAAAAATTTCCTACTACTGTCAGCAAAATGTTCAATATGAGTTTTTGAACTTCCTAATTTTCCACTTATGCCAAACTCAGACCATACTCGTTGATTAGTTTGAGCTCCATCTGAAACAAACCCATGGACCCGAGCACCTGCATTTTCAAGAAGCAATACAGCTTTAATAATTAATTTTGCCAGAGTTTGTCCATTAACTGGTCCTTTGGATGCAAACACTCCAATAGGCTGTGTATAATTATCAGCTATGGGTCGGAACATAAAAATTAACCCATGTGTGGCTTTAGAATTTATGCCTATTGCTTTTGGCAAGTTGTTCATTTCATCATCTTCTCCAAAATATATTAAACTCGTATAAGTGAGAGATCTAGAATTTACTGCAACACTTTCTCTGAGGGAGATTTCGTCAATTATTAAAACACAATGCTTTTGAAGATCTGTTTTAGTATCTAAATGTTTTTTTAAAATATCAAAAAATTATCAAATCCACATGTAGTATTTATCATTGACAAATACTCTCTAATTCTTCTGACTGAAAGTAATGGTAATAATTTATTATTTTGCAAAAAATAATAACCAGCAGGTGATTTAATGTGTAAAAGCATACATAGCATTATCCAGTCTTCTGTATATCGGTTACCTTTTGGACTCTTTCTTTTGGATATAGCTATTATTTCCTTTATTACCAATTGATAATTTTTAGGGATATTATTGGATGTTAAATTTTGTAATACAGTCGATTCATCTAAATTACTACATTTTGTTTCACAGATTTTTAATTGACTTTTTAATTTATTTAATTGTTTTCTAGCACGATGATTTAATTCTCTTATATATTTATTACGCTGACGAAGTAACTTAAGCTTTTCAAGTTTACTTGGAGTACAAAGTAAACGAACACGTTTTGCAATAGGTGTATGTTGCATACGCAATTTTTTTCTTTGGCATCTAATCAATGCTACCTTACAAAATTTACATTGCCTAATTATTTTATTGTCATTTAATCTGTTACTAGCAAATTCTTCAATAAGTATTAATGAACATCCAATATGTCGAAAATGTCCATTACTATCAATACATAGAGTATTTGTTTTATATTTCAACGCTTCTGTTGGTATATTAACTCCTTCGCACATTATAGAAATATCCATCTTACAAATTACTTCTTCTAGTTCTTGAATATTTTGTATCAAATTTGAATTTAATTTAAAATGACTAAATGGAATTGTATCATTCATATATGAATATTTTATTGTTGCTTTTTCATCTATGCTTACAGATCGCTCAAAGTAAGGCTTTAAATCACTTTCTCTTAATAAAATTTTACTATATATTACACTTTTATTGTTTCCAGGAACGAGTCTGCACTTGAAGGAAACCGCACAGAGTCCATATTTAAATATATTTGTTCAAAAATATTTTTTATAGAATTGGTTATTTTACTATGGTCAAGGTTGGGCTCTTTTATTAAATGTGTATGAACTGGAATACTACACATTTGAGTTCTATTATTTTCATATTGTTTCTAAGAATAAGCAAAATTATGACAGAATATGTGAGTAAAAAACTAAAATAAAATATAAAAATATAAAATTAATGTTACTATTTACCATTCCAGAAACATTATATGGGGAGAGAGGCAAAATAGGCAGAGCTAATTTATCAGAATTATCAAAGGAATTCTCATGACTAATATTCAGTTTTTTTACAACACTGTTTGATTTCGAAGGCAGTTGATTTGTATGTATATTGCCTTCATCAACAATTGCACCAAGTATCAGGAATATTATTACTTAAACCTTCAAATTCAACTATAGGATATGCATCTAGTTTTAAAAGCATCTTAATATAAAAATATGTGTTAAAAAAAGAATTATGTTAATAAAATAATGTAATATATATTAGGTATATAAATATATAATTTTATTATATAACACATTTTATATATGTTTTTATGTTCTTTATCATACCTATGTAATATTTAATAACTTTATATTATACATTTTAGCTTGAAAAACTTACTCTTGAACATTTTGTTTGTTCTGAACCGTCTTTTATATTTTATTTTATTAAAAAAGCTTTAGGAAAATGTGTTTGACAAATTCGATCACCTACTAATAAGGGAATTGGAACTATAAATTCCCAATTTTCTCTACACTTTTGAGTGATTAAAGAAGTCGGTACTCCTTCTGTACCTATTTTGCATATGGCACATTTTTTTGGTATGATGACTAAAAGTCGAACTGATTTTTAATATAAAAAAAAACTCCAAAAGTTATAATCTACAATAACACTCATTACTTAAGTTAAATTACTTAACAATAAACCCTTGTTTTTACAACTTTTGGCGCAATTTTTGTTTAATGTTTTAGATTTAGGCGGGGATATGAGTGTATTGGTTTTACAATGTTTTTTTTCTGTGTTAGTTTACATATTTTAAAATATAAAATATGACTTCGCCCCCTCCCTTAGACATGTTTCTCCCTGACTAGATGAGTGTAAAGCCGTATAGGTTGTAGTTGTAAACGCTACACGTACACTAATAAATCCAAACCTACTCCACTAGTACTTTTTAATACAGACATACAGTAGAAAAGCTGCTGCAGAATGAATGCCCCGGTTAATAATAATAACTAAAAACATTAATCCGCTATATAGTGACACGTGCATGACTATTCCCAGTCATTAAGAGCACGGATTCCATTATCAAGTTGCCAGACCTAATAATCTAAGACCGTGGTCTGCAGACTGCAATGCATATAACGATTACCTTTTGCTATCGATGATCGCCGCATAACAACATCAACGTCGAAATGTCGAAAATATCGTTTAGTGTTTAACATTTAAATAATTAAATAATTAATTAAGACGTGTTAATTAATTATTATTAATTATTATTATTATTATTAATTAAGACGTGTTTCCGATAGTTATCACAATGAGCAATTCAGATGAAAAATTAATAATGTAATATACTTATTTCATATATTTTCCTATTTTTGTAGTTAATTATATGTGTATACCCATAGGCGTGCGCACGGGGGTGGTCGGGTGGACTGCGGACTCTGGCTTTTTCTTTAATAAATGTATATCTATACTATACAAGATAGCGATCATTTTTACATTTTACATGAATAAAGTAAAGCCAGTTTTAATCTTATAGTATAAAATTGATATCTGTGAATAAATGTAATAAAATTATTAGTTATTAATCAGACTAATCAGAACTTGCATATAATATAATAATTGAAGATGTAATTGATACATTCAAAAACTTTTCTCCCGTTGACAGAAGGATGGAGTTGTAAATAGTATAATAATATGTAAATAAGGATTTCTTAGATATAAATTGTATAAGTTTAAATAGTATTTATTTTTATATTTTCTAAATAAATAATTTATAAACTTTAAAATATTTAATTATACTAGTAGTCTCTAGTACAAGAATCTTTGGTTCACTTTTTTTAAGAGCCCCCCCTACGGACAAAGTCTGCGCATGCCTATGTGTATACCTATATTTTTAAAATGGTTTCAGATTAAAATGTATACCAATAATGTAACTACAGTCGAGTCGCCATAATTCGAAAAACTTGACAACTCGAATTGTGTTTTATTCCCTTAGAAAATTCTTCCCCTATAAATTAGTTAGATATCTCGAATAATACATATCCCTAAGTGAATTTTTATCACCCTTCAACTTCGAGTTATCACGACCGACTGTATTTAAAATTTGTCACTATTGTGAAAAAAAATGACCTAGTTATGAGGGACTCAAAAACATATTCTGTAATTTCAAATTTTATAAAGATTTAAATATAACTAACTATATTCTTGAACATCCATTACCCCCCCCCCCCTCTCGGTAAGTGATAAGACCGGCCCCTTAAATGTACAACCATTTATACCGCATATTTTGAAACTCGCAACTACTAGCAAGGGAATCAAAACTTAAATAAACGACAGAGACACCTTTGTCTTTAATGTATGCTCCTCCAGCTTTCCATATTGTTATGTATTTCCAATAAAAATACCATAAATATGACTCGATTGTCGAGATGGGTGAACTTTTAATTATATATCTACAGGTTTGTATGAAACCCTCGATGCACGAGTCCGACTCGCACTTGGCCGGTTTTTATTTCCAACCTAATCTGAACAGTTTACCCACGGATTACGGTTTCCGATTATGAGATAAGGAATTTTATTACTGTCGATTGACATATGTGTCTTATTTGATCGCGTGTGCTTTAAACGGCGATTGTATACTAGCATTTAGACAATAATAAAATAATAACATTAAAAATAAACGGTACAGGAACAGACGGAAACTTATTCATATTGTGGCACACCCTTCACGAACACCCACGAGCCACCACTGCATTTACCTATATGAAAAATATATGTAAAATAAAAAATAAATATTATAATCATAGTTTTTTTATATATATATATATATATATATATATGTAATTTGTTAAGTTAATTGAAAATGTAGGCATAATATTTCAATATTTTATTCAAATACGGGACTAACTTATTTCACTTGGTGGCTAAGTGAATTGGCGGTAAAGGGAAAAGTACGATTTTAACGGAAAAGGGAATGATACACTTTTGGCGAAAACCGGCCGTGCTCATTCGTGGCTCTATGGTACTTAAATACAAAGTTGTTACGTTCAACTCAAAATCACAATGTGGATAATAATAACATCCAAAATTAAAATATACATTTTTATAATTTTCCCTACATGATAACATTGATAGCTTATCAATGTTTAACCAAGTAAGAACGTTGTTGCTATGCTTATTTAGATTCATGATATCGATCAAGTTGTAGATTGTGTATTTTTCATATTTATTAAACATTGAACGATCTATGTACTATCATCGGTTAATTCAAATTTAATTTCAAGCCTTCAAGCATTACATAATAACTTAAAAAAGATGGCGACATCTGTAGCGTCTAATCCTTCAACATTACTTCCCCTTGGTAAGTAACATTGAAATCAATATAATAACTTATTTATTACAAAAATAAATTTTTAAATGTTTAAGATAATGTTCATAATAATTTTTTATTGCCCAAGTTACTGTAATCTGATTAAATAAAATGTTATTTATCTTAAAGTAAAATTTATAGTTATTAAAAATGTTTATGTTTTTGCATCTATCTAATAATATTTTCCATTATTATTTTATAAAGAATATAATATAAACTATGTAATCTGATTTTTTACTATATTATTGCAACAGTTCATTAAATTTAATATACTTAATGTTCTGTTCTAAATCCCATGGGCGTAACTTGGAAATTTATTAGGGAGGGCAAATATATAATTACAAATTTAACGAAAAGGGTGTCCGAGATATGGGCATAACATGGGAAATTCTTATAAGGGCAAACTTTATTTTATGACGATATACCGTGTACTTAAAGATACTTAGAGACTACATATACTTAATCAGAGGAAACTGGAAAGCATTAGATAATAATATTATCTAAGCTAAATCTTTATTGTAGCATGTAAAACACAATTAAATGGCATGATGGAAAAAGCTTGAAAAGATTGTTTATTTAATAGAAGCATTCTGCATTTCTATACTTTAACATATTACTTTATTTTTACATAAAATGAAATTTATTTCCAATGTCTGTAAGTCTTAACATTATAAATGTAATATATAATATACCTAATGTTATAATTTGTAGTTATTATATATATCATAATAAATACTATACTAAACAATTAATTATGTTTATGTAATTATTATACTAATAATATTATCAAAACTTAACTCTAATATAATAACCTTACAAGATGTCTATGATAATTGAAGTCTTCTACCTCTTTCTGTTGAATCTGCATCAAACTGATCAATAATAGTATTAAAATTAATTTTAAAAGTTTTTCCAACATGTAAAATAGCCATATTACTAAATCTTTCTTGGTCAATGGTGTTTCTTGTTAATGTTTTGAGGTGACGAAGTGATGAAAACAAACGTTCACTCGATGCAGAACTCAGTGGAATAGAAAGAAAAATTTTATAAATAAAATAAATATTATCAAAGGAGCCTATCAAGTCTCTTTCCAAATACAAATTTAAATGGGCTTCAAAATTGTCAGCAATATTATTTGATGAATACATTTTCCCGAAGAGCATTAATTCTACCTTTAAGGTATCAAAGTTAATATTGTAGGTGTTATAAACTTCTAAAATATCTTCATCCCTGTTTTTTCTAATGCTTAAATAATTTTGAAAAGCGTTATGTATTTTTAAATTGTTTTCGGCAAATTTTGTTTTTATATCATTTATAATTATATCTAACACAGGAAAATAAATATTAATTTTGAAATACGATGCAACGTTTCTCGAAATTAAAGTTTCACCACCGCTTAATCTTGAAGGTATTGTTCTTATTCTTGGAATTATAGGTAGTGAAATACATTCTTTGGAAGCTAGCTGTTCTGTTTCTATCCAAATTTGATCGAAACTATCATCACTATGTAGAGATTGTAGTTCCTCAAGAGTAGTTGCTGTTAATAATGAAATAGTAGATAAATAAACATTTTTTTTTTTTTTTGAAAATGTGGTGACAAGGAGTTAGTTAATTCAAACACTAATTTAATTTACTTTAAAAATATAAACTCAAAGTTTTGAATATTATTTAATATTGAATTTGCATCAGGGCCATGAATAGAGTTTGTTTCATTTGTTTTTTCTAACGTTAAAATAATAGAATTAAAATTATTTATAACAGAATGAATAGCTTCTATTCGGCAATTCCATCTAATCTCACTAAGTATTTTTAGCGTAATTTTTACTATAGAGTAATATTACTCCATGGTTTTTATTCGATAATTATGATAATAGATTCTGTTATCATGTATTGCGATAGCATATTGCATTTTGGTAAATGACAATAAATAAAAAAGTGATCAATTCATTTTTTTTCTTTAGTTAATCTTATTAAAATACTGCATTTTTCACTTGAAAATAATTCTTACAATACTACAATGCCTTTTTGATAATAGTTTTCAAATACATATTTTTTTAAAATATTAAGGGGGCGTTGCCCTGTTAAATTTTTTGAGGGGAGCAATTGGCCCCTCTCGCTCTCTCTCAGAAAATAAAAATATAAATAGTAAGTAGATACCTAACTAAACAAGAAATTTAAATACTATTAGAACTTAATTAAGATTATTACTGATTTGATATTGAATAAATGTTCTAATTATATGAGATAATATTCATAATCTTGTGAACCATATTTACTCTGTTGAGTATACATTTTGTGCTGTTTAAATATATTATTCTTAAAAAAGACAATTTGCCCTTTTAAAAAAGTACAGCAAAATTATATTTGTATTGGTTTATTTTTATTAACAGTATAAATTAACTTCAATAAGATAAATACATATTATATCAGTTTTAATTACAGTAATATTTTATATAATAGTTCAATATTATTCGTTTCAGAACTAGTAGATAAATGTATTGGGTCAAGGATTCATATCGTTATGAAAAATGACAAGGAAATAGTTGGTACCTTGTTAGGGTTTGATGATTTTGTCAACATGTTACTTGAAGATGTAACAGAATATGAATCCACTCCAGAAGGAAGAAGAGTTACCAAATTGGATCAAATATTGCTTAACGGAAATAATATAACAATGGTAAATTATAAATTTAAAACTATTATTGTTTTTAGTTGACTAACAAATTATTTATTTTAGTTGGTTCCTGGTGGTGAAATGCCTGGTGAATAATAGGACAAAAACGAATTTACCAATCAACAGTTAACATCATGAATTCTTACCAGTATTTAATTATACATTTTAAATTTGTCATATACATTGATTTATGTAAAAAATTTAATTCTGGAAGAATAAAATAAGTAAAATTAACTATTAAAAATATATTTCTATATTTCTAATTCAATTATAATAATGTATTATATCATTAATCCTTATAACTTTTTTTATGCTTAAACAGCCTAGTAAAACGATTATATTTATTTAATCAAAAACACTGAAAAAGTTTTTCATTATCATATGATATCATAAATATTCAACAAAATGAATAATAGCTTGTATAATTTATTGTGATATAAATCAATATTATTTCTCAAAATTAAATATTAATTTAATTTAAGATACTTATCTTTCTTGTGATTTTTGGTGTGAAAGTTATGATTTAAATTTAATTCATATCAAAATGTTTCAATGTAATAATTTAATGCTATATACTCTATTTTTCAACGTAGTAGAATAATTTTAATTATCTATTATACAAGGAAATCATAGACAAATAACAACACAACCGGTTTTAAAATTTAAATTTGGTTGGTTTGAAAGATTTTTTTATTATTTGAAATTATTACAAAGTATTAAAATAAATAAAAAAATGACCTACACCTTCAAGCTAAGCTTGTGGTGGTGTAGGGAGTAACAATACACACATGCAATTTAGTCAGATTACTTAATATAACAAAATTTAATAAACACTGTATTATAAAAAAAGAAAAAAACAAAAACAAATAAAATACTATGTGCCTACAAATTTACTTATAGTTTATACTCACTTAGTTCATTAGTTCACTAAATAAAACATTGTTGATATAACCTTTTATGTTAATTTTATCATTAAAAATATTTTTTTTCATATCAATTGACAGAAAGTTAAATATGACAGGTTAGATTCATATAGGACCTATATAATTAATACAATTTTGACCAAAATTTGTGTTCATAACTAAAATTTTAATATTACATAATCTATCTTTCCTGATTCGTTTATCATTCTGTTTTAGATAAAAAAAAAAAAAAAAAAAAAAAAACTATATTTTTCATTTAGAAACATTATAGCTGATTTTTTGTAGAGCAATTCAATTGGAAGCATATTAAATTCTTTATAGTTTGAAAAGGAAGACCCATTAAGATTTTCCTTTTTCAAACATATACGATCTATACTGTTCTGTTGTACCCTTAATGGTTTTAAAACATTTTTAGAGGTACCACCCAATTACCATGCCATATTGCAATATAGATTGGCATAAAGAAAGATAGACTATCCTCTCCTCAAAGTATGAGATGAAATTATATGTTTTAATGTATTGTGTGTTTATTGAAATATGTAGAGTGTTATTCCTTCAGAATAATACAAAATTTTATTTAATCCTCTGAAACCTATCAGTCATGAGTCATCAAGAGTAATATTATCGATTGTGTATTTGAAGCTTATTTTAATATTATTATTATGTATTTTAACTCGGGGTGTACTTTACTAGATAATATAATTAATCAGAAAATATGATTACACCAGGTGTTTTATCATTAATATAGTGTGGAATCATCTCACTTATACCATTCATTTAAGAGTATACAAAAGTTTAAATAAATTTACAATAGAAAATTGCAATATAAACAAATCGTAACTGTATATCTACAGATCAAAGAAAACCATTTATATTCCATAAATTCAGTACCTATTAATTATTATTTAATGATAAATAATTAATTTATTTTTCTTGTATTATTGGTTTTTATAATACTTATATGCAATAGTAAGAATGTCATAGAAGTATTTTTTTCCATGGTGATTTTATTACAATATTACAAACAGAAAATTGAATAATTAACTAGCATTTTCTTGTAAGTATTTGTTAAGTGCATTATTAAAAAAATAAAAACAATAGTAACATTTCAGTAGAAGACCAATTATTTATACTAATTATAAAACAATACGTGAAATTAATAAATTAAAAATTATTATTTTATGAACAAGCAATTCATAGAATGTTAAGGAATAAAGGGTATATTCATTTTTCGTTATATTATGCTTATAATTTGTAAATACAATGCATTTCAATTTAGTAAATTATTGGATACCTATAAGGTAAGTAATTTAAGAAGTTTTTATAATTAATCAATGATTTTTATATATTTATTAAATATATATTCTAAAATTTTTCTTAATAAAAGTCATCTACAGAATAGATTTTATATAAATTTTTTATAATATTTAATTAAATTGGAAATATTGATTATTCATAATATATTTGGAATCAATGTGGTTATGATTACCCTCAAAGGGGGCAGACATAAAACTTTCAAAAATTCACAAACACTAAACTAATTTGCAAATTATAAATATGAGTTGGTTTGCAATTATTTGCAATTAATTTACAAAATATTTGAGAAGAAGTTTAAGAATTACCTTATAGTAATTAATGAATTTGTACTCTCAACATAATTTAATTTCATAAATTCATCAACTGCAATATCTAGAAACATATTTTCAAAAGAAAATATTGTTTTTCAATTTTATCACAATTGAATCCAGTACTTTAAAATATATTTTGGCTCTAAAATAATCTTCTGCTGTCGTAGTCCCAACATTCGGTTCAGATTCAGCTTCAGATTTTGTACTAGTAGTTGTAATAATAATAAATTCATCCAGACAAACAGGTTGTTGTATTTTCCTTTTTAGTTTTAGTTTAAACATAAAATATTAAATTTGATTATAATGAAAATTCAAAAGTAAATTACCTTTTGTTTGGATACCACCAACTGAAATAACATGTTCATAAGCAAATGTTTGGATTAATGTCTATAAATTATAGAAAATTTCTGAAGTTCGAAAGTTCTCAAAAGATTTTATAACACCATTAATTACAGAAGCTGTCTGTCCTAATGTGACATTTTTATCTTGTAATTTATTGCTGAGTTCATTAATGGAACATAATATATGGTTCATATAAAATTCATATAAAACCACAACAAATTGCAAGTTGAAAGTATTCTTAAATAATAATAATAGTAATATTTATTTAATTATTAATTATAAATCACTAATATCACAAAAAAATTAATATTAACATGGAAAAAATATGTTGCTTACATAAAATTATATTATTGTACCTATGGCTTCATTAACATCTCTCTCTATCAGCTTAATTTTCAATTTCTGTTTAAGTATATGAAAAATACTTTCAAAGTATTGTTTTGTAGCTTCACAGTTTTTAAACCTACAATTCCATCTAGAGTTAATAATTACTGTATTATTAAATAATAGATTACCTACAAACATTATATTGGCGACGAAGATAAAAATTGAATTAAAGAATGACATCATATTTGGGTAGTTTGGCACAATTTAATATCGATGGTAGATGGAACAGTTGGAAGTCTTATCAAGAACAGTTGGAACAATTTCTTAAGATAAATAAATTTAAAAATTATTTAAGAAAATCATTTTTAAGTTGTATTGGTCAAGACGCATACAAATTGCTAAGGTAATTGTACACACCAGATCTTCCAAAAGAAAAAACTTTTGAAGAATTGTGTTTGTTGATGGAAAATCATTTTACTTCGAAAATAAATATTTTTTGGGAGCAAAATAATTTTTATACGACTAGTTAACAGGAAGGTGAAGTAATTGCGGATTTCACGGCAAGACTTAGGAACTTATCAGCAAATTGCAATTTTGGTATCAACCTTGAAAGTATTTTAATCGATAAATTTGTATTCGGATTAAAATCGGGGAAATTTAGGACAGGATTAGTGAGAAAAAACCAACAGAAGAAACAAGTTTTTCTCAAATTTTCGAGATCGCACTTGCAAATAAACTTACTTAGTCAACGAGACAGTCCAAGTCAACTGGATTAAGAACAAAAAAAGACTATTTCGTCAAAAACAACACATGTCGTCGGCTGAGTACAAAAACAATAAAAAAATAAGTACTCAAAATTGTTTAGCGACAGTATGGATAAATATATGTATGAAATATTCAAAATTAGGTTAAAGGTCAACGCTATGCCTATTTTTCATAAACCGTGACAAATTCCTTTCGCATTTAATGGATAGGTGGAAGAACAGTTATGTAGATTGGAGAAGTTAGGTGTAATTTCCCAGGTGGAGTCGAGTAAATGAAGAAGTCCATTAGTACCGATTTTAAAGGGTGATAGAAAAATTAGAATATGTGTGGATTATAAAGTTACGGTAAATAAGTTTGTTTAGAAGGTAAAATATCCATTACCAATAATCGAAGAAAAATTTCAAAAAGGAAAAGAATTTAGAAAAATTTACCTGAGTGAAGCGTATAACCAATTAGAATTAGATGATGAATTTTCGAGGATCTTAGTGGAGCACCCATAAATGATTTTTTAAAGTACACAAATTGCAATATGGTGTTTCACCAGCTAGTTCTATATTTCAAAAATTAATCGAACAACTTTTTTAAGGTCATGAGCGTGTAGCTAACTTTTTAGATGATATTATAATAACTGAACAAGATCGAGCAGAACATTTGAATAATTTTAATAAGGTATTTAACGTTTGAAGCAAAGCTGTTTTTAAAGTTAAATTATCTAAGTGTGAGTTTTTTAAAAAAGTATTTAGGTCATTTATTAGGTTATTTCAGTGGTGAGTTTACGGATATGCGAAAATAAAATTAGATCGATTGTAGATGCACTAGCGCCTCATAATGTAGCACAAGTCAAATCATTTACGGACATGGTAAATTATTATTCTAGATTCTTACCCAACGTTTCGATTATTATGAGACCTATTTAAAAATTATTAACGAAAAATAAGCAGTTTTATTGGGCTCGGGATAGTTAGAGAACATTTGATAAAATTAAGGAACTGGTTATTTCAGATAAAGTTTTAGTACATTTTAACCAAAATTTCCCTATTATTTTGACGATTTACAAATATTACAATCATATCTTTTAAAGGCCATTCCTTGGGATGCTATATAAAGTTTTATGACCTCCACAGTGTCATAAATGCCAATCTTATGAACAATAACAATTACTGCGTGTTTAAGCCTCACTGCGTTAAGTACAGTGAACGGTTCTCGCACGTTTATTTTAATAATATAAACATAATATTATTTAAATTTTAAAATGCTATCTGTAATCTACTTTACGCCCTCCAAATGTTGTTTTATCTAACTATTAAAATTGATAAAGTTAACTAATTTTACCTTCAATATTTATCACTATTCCATTATTCTTCCACATATTACTACAATAAATTATACTACAGAGTCTTCTTCTCCTTTGCCTTTCTCATAACTATTTGGGGTCGGCTACTCTAAATCCTAAACATTCTCTCATCTCGATTTCTACATCCCTTATGCACACATCAATAGCCTTTATATCATTTTCAATCGTATCTAAACATCTGTTTTTTGGTTTTCCTCTTCCTCTTTTCCCTCAACGTTCATTTTCATAACAATTACTGCATTTGTTGCCTCTCGTATCATTACATGCCTAAACCATCTCAGTCTATTTTCTCTCATCTTTTCCACTATATACGCTACACCATTATTACCTCTCATATATTCGTTCCTTATTCTATCTTCTCTTGTCACTCCACTCATTCATCTAAGCATTCTCATTTCCGCAACACTTACACTCAAGGCTCGATTTGGAAAAATTAAAGAAGAGGGACTCTATTTACTTTAAAAAAAAGAACGCCCCCAAAACTTGTTAAGTATTATAATTATAACATAATAATAGTAGGGGGACGCTAAAATTTCTGAAAATTAGTTGGGGTACTCCGTCCCCCTGCGTCCCCCCTCAAGAAGAAACACTGCTTGTACTCGGTTCTATTCTCCTATCAACTGCAAAACACTCTGAACTATATAGCATAGTTGGTCTCGCTACACTCCTGTAAAATTTACCTTTCAGCATAAGCGCAAATAGTGTTTGAGATTTGAGGGGGGCTGAAACTCAGGTTTATATTGAACACTTTATTGGCACTTATATTACAAAATAAAATTTCCTTGCTACGCTCAGATTAAATTTACCAATCAAAACCATCAATTTATAATATTTAAATGTGTATACTTCAATCGCAACAAATTATTAAATAGTAAATTACATTAGTTTTATTCTTCTTTCTGTTTTAAAAAATTCACTTAAAATATCCTCAACATCTACAACAATATCTTTTTATATATTAAGTATACCTAATTCATTGAACCTGTTTTGAGACATAGTAGACCTTAAATATGTATTGATCCTTCGCATTGCCGAAAATAATCTCTCACAAGTGGATGAACTGACTAGTAATGTTATTGCTACTTGAACGAGCTTAAACCTTGTTTACCTTGTTGTGTAAGACGTTCCTTAAAATATTCATATTCTTCATTATTTGTAATGCATTATTTATTATATTTGCATTAATTTTTGATGAGTATAAGCAAAAATAGATATAAAATTTGTTTCATAATATACAAAGGGGGTTATACAAAGTTTAGGGGGTTAACCTAGTTAACCTAACCAAATAATAAAGCGTTTTGTTTCAATAATACCAATTAATTATGATCAATGAATGAAAATAAATTTTAACATTCAACTACCATTTTAGTAAATAATTATGAAAATGATTTAACAACAGATTTAATAAACCAAATTATTCAACTAAAACGATCGTTTAAAAATCAAATTTCAAAATTAAATTCTACACATGTATTACTTAGCAAAATTCATAATTGTAGACAATCATTTAAACGGCAAATTTTATGTATAGCCTATTTTCTTTTTTTAAGAATACCAGTGACGGTAGCAAATGCAGAAAGAAGTTTTTCAAAACTTAAAATAATTCAAAACTAAGTTCGGAGTACGATATCCCAAATTCGTTTCTAGAGTTTAGCTATACTATCAATAGAATAGAAAATAGCCAAAGAAATGAACACAACAAATATAATTTCTTCTTTAGCAAATAAGAAGTCCAGAAAAATGTTTTAAGTTTATAGTTTTAATTGTTATTCATTACAACCGTAACTATTTACTGATTTTGTAGTACATCGATAATATTAAGTATTAAATGAATAGTATATATTTATTATTAATTAAATGATTCTAAAATAATAAGATATGTATTTACTATTTAAAGAATATTTTAAAATAATTTTAGTATGGTGAATGCGTACCCCCCTCAGATATTCTCAATATTTACACCTTGGTGTGGAGGGAGGGGGGTTCCCGCTGAAAAATGTGCTCCTGGGCCCAAATTTTGAAGTTACGCCACTAACCCTACTGATCTATGGACAAAAAATTACATGCTTAGTTTGTGTGTCTGGCATGAATACAGCAAATGGAAAAAAAATAAATATATTTGACGAATATTATTCGTATTATGTTCTATCCGTACTATTTATATCGACTGTAGAGAAACCTAACAGTACGGACTCCGAATTTCAAATTCGATTTCGGAGCAATGAACATTCAAGACGTTCAGTGACCAATATTTTTTATTTGCTGTTTAAAAAATCCAGTCCAACTCCAATCCATCTCGTATATTTGTATTTATTTGTGAACTTTTGGAAAATCTGTAACAACATTTATTTTTTTGGATCACTTGGATCTTCATTAAAGTCAACTGTACATACAATATTATAGTGCGTCAGTTAATTGTCATAATTGTTTAATGTCATGCGCAGCAATCAATCAGCTGATCCATTGCTATAGTCTTGGGATAGATCCCCTTTCTCGTATTGTGCTGTAAGTATAGCTATGCAAATGTTGGAAACGAATATTTTTAGAATGTTGTTCTTCAGTTACCATAATGGCATTGTCCTATTATTGAATTCGAGACGTTGCAAACAATGGATGTGAAAATACTAATTTAAGAGAAAAATGGTTTGGGTATAATGTGTAGAAAAATTATTCTTATCAAATTCGTTATCACAATAAAATATTATGTCCCAATGAAAATTCTCACTACGTAGGTAAGTCTTCTCAATATCAAGATGCGTTAATGGTAGCATTCACCATTCCATGACGAAATTAAGCCGTCAATGATGGCTTCCAATCGTAGAACTCGTGATAAAATATGGGAGTTCATTGTTTCGTCCCAACAGGGATTGAGGAGTTCCGGGACGTCGCAATTGAGTCTTGTTCCTATCGTTTCACCAGCCACATTGGATCGATTTAATTAGTCGAAATATTACCGCTTGTGGAATGAAATGTGTAGGTATGTATTTTGTCTTGTTTTTATAATTTCATTACCATTCATCTGTTGTTGATGCCTGGACAAATAATTTAAGTTTTTCGTTTTTTTTTTATCTTCCAACCTAAATATTATTCAATTTTTACTGTTTTTATTTATTTAATTTTTTACCATTTTATTGCAATTCAACTATATTCAATTATTTTATTAAATATTAAAAATTCAAAAAGAAACATGAATAACATCTAACTGCTTATTTTTTTCAACACATATTATTATTTGAAAAATATACAACTAAAATAATGCGCATTAGAAATCTTATTTTTAAGCATTTACAGATGTTTTATCTTATCTTCTAGATTTAATTTAAGGTATTTAAATCATTCAAAATGATATATGACTGACATTATTAAATTAAATCTATGATAGGTTTGACCTATATAAATAAATTTGTTTTTGTTTTCTGATTACTATGTGACTTAAATTAATAATTTATTAATTTACTATGAAAAATATTATAAAATCTAATAACAAAAATTAAATATGATTTCATATTATTTGACATTAAATCAAGAAAATATAGCATTATTAGTAGACCATTATGTATATTGGTAATAGGTTACAATTAATTTAATAGGTTACTTTTCAAAATATGTTCATTAAGTAAGACTTATTAGAACTATATTGTTCAAGCATACAAAAATAATTGGTATATGTATTCTAAAAATAAATCTTAAAAATTAAAAAAAAAATGTATGAACTCATATTTAAATTCATTTTGTTTTATGTTTAATGCATTAATGTAATTCTTGTATTAAAACTAAAGATATATATACTATATGTATACTATATCTATATACTATATGAATAGTTAAATTAAATTGTTCTTTATAAGTAAAAAACAATTTTGCAAATTACAATGTACCTATTCAATAATTATCAATTTTCAACCAAATTTTATAGATCATATTTAAGTTACGTTAAGTTTATTAATTTTTATTGTTAAATATGAAAATCATACTTCTTACTTTTGGAAAAATCCCTTATCAAGTAAAAATATTTAGTGAAAATGTAACCAAAATTAATCAATAATTTAATTTATTTTTATTTTCATTTAAATTAGTGTATATTTTTAATAAATACTCTACATTTTTTGTTTGTATTTTGTAGCATAATACCATAGTGCATATAATTTAGTAGTTAACTTTAAATAAAGTACTTAAATTATTATTTAATGAAATATTTCAGTTTGCTAGTCAACATTAAATTTAAAAGGGCTTAAGATCCAAATTAAATATTTTTTTTTATAAATATTAATGAAATAGTATAATAAATATATACTGTATTGATTACCTTATTATTATTACAAGTAATTTAATAATATTTTTATTCAAAAGTATAGATTTTTTTAAGAAACCGTTAAGTTAATAGTTAACTTAAAAAAAAAAAAACAATAATAATCTTTTATTGGGCAATGAGACTAGATAAAATGTTTTAACTATTGAAGAAATATTTTTGATTTCAGTTTTCACAGTTTATAAAATATATTTGTATAATGAATATTTATTACCGTTGAATTCTTACATTATTTCTTGTACATATTAATTTCCGTTTTAAATTTAATAAAATAATTTTATTACACATCGTAAATAGTTTAATTTGAAGTACAATGATGTACAAAATATTATTTCTTATATTTTTCAAATTTATACACTGAAAAAAACCTTGATAACATTGATGAAAATGTGAATTTGATCAACAAAATATTTATCACTATTCAGCTTACAGATTTGTCTTACTAACAAAATTAAACTGTTAATTCATAATCTTGAAAAATGACAAACATTTTTCTTTTAATAATATTATATAATAATGTATAATATTATTTTAACAAAATATTTTATCAATATAATAAAATATTTCGTTGATAGAATCAAATTTTTGATAAACAAATCATAAGATATTAGTTATCAAGACTATTATTATTAATAATAATCATAAATATATAAATTATTATTTTATCATTTTAATAAAATTGATTTGTTACTGATACAATAATTTGTTTCAATCCAACAAAATAGGTATATCATTTCAATACAATTTTCTGATCATATCAATTGAAATTATTATTGTTGAATTAAAAAAATAATATGCAAATTGCTTATATATTTAGCTATAGACTTATAAGCTATAGTATTGAATATTGAATTAATAAATGTTGTTATCAAGTATATATATTTTAAAATGTTATTAAATATAATAAATATAAATTGTATAGATAAAACAATGTAGGTAGGTTAATTAATTATAACTAGGGCTCAGAACTTAATGCTCTTAAAAAAGTACAAATATTCTTTAAAAATATGCATTTAATTTTTTTTTTTAACTCAAACATTTTCATAAATAAAGATATTTTACTAAATATACTAATATACTTGTACATAACAACAGTACAAATGTTATAAGTATATTATACTAAGCTAAACCTAATTTCTAGGTACAAATATATAGGATAAAATGAAATTTGAAATTTTCTTTCAAAATGTTCACATTAAATCAGGAGCGTATACATGGGGGAGATGTAGGGTTCAGATCCCCCATAGGCCTTTTTAAAATTATATAAAATAGTGTTCATAATGTAAGGAAATTATAAGGAAACAAAAATGTTGATATATACATATACATATAAATATATCTTTTATTATTTATTATTTAAATGTACAGGTACTTAGGTTTAGGAATTTTCTTCCCATAATAATTTGTTTGCAACTGATCCTCCCCTACGAAAGTTATGTGTATTCCACTGCATTAAATTAGGTATATATATATATCTGTAAAGCATAAATAAAAATTAGAAAAAACGCTTTGAACCCAATTCATAAGTAAGAAATATATTTTGTTTTTACCTGCAAAACTATTGCATTGAACTACTGAATATTTTTTAATGTTTTAAAAAGATAAGAGATTGCCAATTATCCGATTAATATAATCAACGATAATTATTAAATTGTGACAGTTAGATATAAATAAAACTGGACATTTTGTATCAACCTGGGATTTGAGAATCATGATAGGTACAATATCTTATGAACACTCTCAAAATAAATATTTTATTATTGCTAACATTTTTAAATGTTATTATCAATTCATCAATAATCATCAAATATGCTCTAAAAATGGAAAAATTAAGAAGTATGCACTTAAAATTGGTAAACCACTAAATATGCAAAAATATGCATTATAAACTTTTAATATGTTTTTCGTCGTGTCATGAAAATAATTTTAAGCTTACTTAGCAATAAATTGAAAAACCTAATAAAAACATGCAAATGCAACATCTTCCGAGCCCTAATTATAACATAATAAAGTTAACATTAAATGTACAATATAAATTATAATACTTAAATTACTATTAAACTTGTGTAGTTATTTTCCCACAGGCATTATTTAATAATAAATTAAAATAAAAATAAAATATAAGTACAAATAAATTAAAATATACAATAGTTTTATATTATATTAGCTTAGTGATATAAAGATTCATACACATTTAATAATAAAAAAAATTAAATTAGTAATAGGTTTAATATTCAATTTTAGTTATACGATACAATTAGAGTAGGATTAATCAATTTTAGTTTTAATATTATATAAATACTATAAATTACCAAACAGCATTCGATTCTATTAAATTCTATAAGTAAATGTATAATTTTAAACACAGTTGCTCTTAGTATAGTATAATATTTATAATATTTACTAAAAAATGTAAATCAGTGTAGGTATATTATTATATATAAAAAGAAGTGTTAATAATATATATTAGCTTAAGTTATATTGGGAATAAAATCAAAATTAATTTTTAATTAAAATAATACCTATTGTTAAAAAATTATGTAATAATAATATTGCCTTTTTAAATAACTATTTTTTTTGTTTTCTATTTTTACATTTTTGTATGGTTTTTATTACCTATAATTTGTTTTTATCATTTAAGAATCATTGCCAATATTAAAATATAAATGATTTAAAAAAATGTATATTGAAAATTATCAATATATATTATTGAGTGAATATAATAAGATTTATTAAATTGAAAATTTATCCACTGCAGTACATGACAATATTTTTATTCTAACCATACTTATATCATGAATAAATATTGTCAGCTTAATAAATATTTGTTAATTATCTACAAAACATTTTTTTAGTGTATTATACATCAGACTTGCCCAACCCACAACCTTTGAGCCTGATCCGGCCAGTAACCATTTTATAAAATTAGATTTCTATAGATATAAATAAAAATTATAATTTAAAAAAAAGTTTATTTTGATAAGCTATTAAGAATTACAAATCAAATCAAATCTAATAATTTTTAATTTTATTAATATATATATATATATATATATATATTAATTTTAAAATTTTTAATAGAAATTAATTAGTGTATAATTGGGCTGGTTTTTCTTAAACCAACCTTTCAACATTTGAAGTAAAATGTCAATTCTTAATAAGTGCTCATCAGTCAAATGAGATATTTCTGAACATTTTACGTAATTCATGCGGGAAAGCGTTCGTTCGCAAATATAAGTAGAACTAAATAATGTAAATATTCACATTTATAATTCTATTAGTTTTGGAAAATCATCAGGAAATTTTTACTTTCAGTTTTGAATGACGAAAATTTACTACCGATTAACGTGAAAATATTCTTCTTCTTATTGGCTTTATAACTTTCCAAGAGTCTTCGCTGCCACCGCCAAGGCCTTCCATCTTCCTTAATCCCGGATAACATCTTTCCAATCTTCTATTTCCAGTTCTCTTAGATCCTGATATACTTCTATATACTTATATAATAGAAATATTCAGTCATAAATTCGATTACTGATTAAAGGTAATATTCTATTATGTATCAATTGTAAATGTTATCAAAAGGAACTGGTATATACGGCCTTCAGTGTAAATATAAATTTTGAAAAGGTCCGCAAGTTGAAAAAAGTTGGGCACACCTGTTCTATATTTATCATATTATACTCAAGACTTAGCTTTAATATTTGATATAACTAACAAAAATTAGTGCAAATTTAAATTTTATTATAGACATGTAAGTAGGTGCTTATTTTTATTTATTGTTTTTTTTTTTTTAGGAGGGGCAATAACCTTCAAAATTATTGGGGCTTAAATAATATGTAATAAAGTGTTTACTCGTATCTATGACGTATATCTTCGTGGTTAGTACATTATAGTCTTTGGAGGAGGAGTGATTTCTCCTATGGCCCCTCCCTTAAAATCGGGCGCACACCAAAAAAGCAAAACTGATCCAAGCTTCTCGGAACAAATTCCATTCACACTGATAAAACAAAACCGAACAAGTCAACATATTTTTTACATCAGTCATCAAGATGAGTTCTGACAAAGATGATGTTGTTTTACCGTTTTGTGGCAATTTTTGTTTAGTAGTGAAATAAATGAAAATAAACGTAAATGTAAAATTTGGGTGCATGACGTACAGAAAATAATACAATTTTAAATTTTTTTAAAAAAAAAATTTTACTCTTGATTTAATTTTAATTACAAAAACAGAAATATAGTTAGGTAGTAGGTTAGGTTAGTATTAGTTTAATAATACATTACGTACCTACTTATCACGTAAAAAGTAAAATTATTTTTTTTTTTATATTCTTATTAACTTACCTGATAATTTTATTGCTATGATCTTTAGCGGTATAATCGTAAAGAGATTTTCTTAAAAATACAAGATTGATCAATTTTTCTGGATTGCATCCCATTTAAAAAAAATGTATGAAGTATATATTACAAATATATATAAAAAAAATAATATAAATATTCAAAATGAAAAAATCTATGTCGAACATCAAAGGAACGTATGTTCAGTAGTATACTTTTCGTAAAATAAACCGGTGACTTGTTTTTGTATTTTGCTCGGAGCGAAATTATAACCTATTAGAACCTGAACGATCAAGACTGAACATGTTATGTTTTGTCTTGATGTTGACTG
The DNA here is from genome assembly GCF_003268045.1 of Sipha flava. Lineage (NCBI taxonomy): Eukaryota > Metazoa > Arthropoda > Insecta > Hemiptera > Aphididae > Sipha > Sipha flava. The sequence continues at coordinate 3,104,656 of NW_020273108.1, forward strand.
ATATGTGTGCGTGTATCAATTAATTTACACATGTTCTGATTATGTTCAAAAAGTTCCGATCTGATCCCAGCAGCTCGAAGCAGTTTTGCTCTTATTAAAGCCGGGTAAACATACAATAATAAATCGTAACGATGTGATTGAAAATTTATCGTCGTTTTTATTGTTCCAATTAATCGAAAGAGTAAATACTGTTTACAAGCTACGATTTCTTGTCCAATATTCTTTGTCGACCGTGGTTCATTCACACCTCAGTACTTACTTACATATTGTTGTAGTTCTTCATCTTCATCATCTATTGTGTTCCTAGTAGGTTTTAATAATACAGAGTTCTGGTCGTTCAAAAAATGCAGGAGGTCAAAGTACCACAAACTAGATTTATATATATCATCCGCTCCAGCTCCAGATTTTGAAAAATTCTTAACTTTTGATAGTTCTTTCTTACATACCGTACACAATGCATTGTTTTCACAACAGTATGTCTGTCTGCCGAAGGATTAAACTCCTTGTACTTCTTAACCATCTCTAAATAAGCAAGATCTTTTTTAATCCTGTCCGAGTATTCTTTGCTCTTGACAAGCTACAAGCAGGTAAAACTTCGATACAGCTCGATAAATTCTCTCGAGAAATCTCGAGGTGTTTGTTCTGCCATGATCAATTGAATTGAATACAAATAAAAACAACTGTCAACGAAATTACGAACTAAACACAATCTTCTCTATGAACGGCCAATGCAAAATAAATTAAATTGTAGCGATAATTGGTTGCTACATGTCTACACGTTCCGACTTATTGTTAAGATTCGCAGAAATTGATGTCGGTCGGCATCAATCATCCGATCCAATTCCAATTCCCAAAAATCGCTACAATGTCCTATTTATACGCAACGATAAATTGCTAGCATTTATTGTTGCGTGTAAACCTGGATTAATACGCCCATTAAAGTTTGGTTCATTAAATTAGAACCCTTGCTAAACAGTTTTCATTGACAAAATTGATAAAAGCAAAAGAAATTTTTTAAGAATGATTGCTTTTAATTTAATCGGAGAACAATACCTATTGCCGAAGTCAAGAAACGATATATTATAACCCCTCTGGATAGTACAGGTACTATAATGATTATAGTTAACTGTCCTGAGCTTTCGAGTCATATTGGCATTAGAACGTTTCTGGTTAATACAAAACAGTACACCCAATTTCATATTTAACTCAACGAGTATAAAAAATGAATTGACTTACTCAGCCTTGAGGATGGGCGTAACATGTTTGCACTAAAAGTGGACATTTCCCTTTTCCGTCAATTTATTTTTTAACTGATACCCGTTTCTACTAAATGATATTTTGATTTATACCAGTTTCCACCAAATCAATTTCTATATCACTTCACTACTTATTGCTAATCTTTACATCCAGTTTTATCCATATTTATTTCATATTACTCGTACTAAGCATGCGGCAAACAAAACAAAAGACAGCATTACGTTTGATGCTATACTCTCCAGCTGTTCTTAATTGTTGAATCATTCACTTTGGAATGGTTGATTCTGCTTTAAAAATTGTTGTTTTTGTATAATGCTAAGTATTAAAGTAAACAAAAGTATCAATATAAGTAACTAATTTGGTCTGTTCCAAATTTTTAACAAATACATAGCAAATATTAGATATTATGCCAGCTATTTTATTAAATATTAACCAAATGCCTTTTTCTGATAATTTATTTTGGTCGATAATCTCGAAATTTGACGATACCAAGTGTACGTTAAATTAAATTGGCACTCAATTATTACTGTGAAATCAATGAATATTTATCACTAATGAATTTAAATGGATGTTTTTTGGTTTATAATTTATAAATATTTATCATGTTGATGTATTATATAATGCTATATAGATATAATAATGCTTATCTCTTCGGTTCTGGTGCGGAGTTATTAAATGATTGCTATCGTATTTTATTTTAATGTTACAGCAGTTTAACAAAATCAAATGCATTGCATAATTTAAAATAAACCATATCAACACATTCAACACACATGATATTGCGCAAATTTTGTTCAGCTAATGAGTTCATTTAAATCTGGCATGTCAAATACGCAGCCCGCAAGACACATGTGGCCCATAATTAATTATTTGTGGCTCGTGGCTACTAATATCAATCGACAAAATAAAAATGAATAGTAAAATAATTATAAAACATTAAAGTCATGTCGCAACTATCTTAAACTCTTAGAAAATTTTATATTTGATACACGTTATTATGTCTTATATTCATTATACTGTAATCGAGTAAATTTTATTGATGGTTTTATATGTATACATATATAATAATATAATTTTTTTTTTCGTTAAATTTTTATGTGCGGCTCGCGTAGTAAACTATTCAATATATTTGGCCCATTTGATACTTTAAGTTTGACATGCCTGATCTAAATGTAGTCATTTTTCTTCAACAAGAAGTATAAAATTCGAATTTTCAATGAAAGCGATTGTAGGAACATTTTTTATTTTATCAGATTAATCGATACTGACATTTTTTGTAATCCACTGAACTGGCTTTGGAACAGATTTAAACATCGTCAGTTTACAACACTGTTGCAGTGTTGTTTATTACGAGAATATGATAATTCCGGTAGATAATATGGTCACATCGGAGATATTGTTCCATTACTCAATCGCAAGTCTCAACGCACAGCACATGCGTAGATTTACGTATTAGTTTTCACTATCAAGAATCAATAATTCTGGCTTTTGAGGCTAATCAGTCGTTTTGTATTGTGTTTGTAAAATTTCGTGAGTTCACTCTTAGAATAACTATTAGCACAAATATTTATGTTCTATAAGTGAGTTGTAAATCATTTAATCAATTTTATATTTGACATTTTTTTAATTGTTAATCAAATTACAATAATGAAATGTGGCTGGTAGATTTTTACTCAAGACTTTGAGGTATAACGAGTTATGACGATGCAAGTATTTCAATAATCGAAACTTTTTTTTTCAGATCCAACTAGACCAGAAGTTTATCAAAATTTCAATTTTGAAATCCGAAAATGAAAAACAAAACATCGAATAATTAACAGGTTACTCATTTTTCCAGTTATTAATTATAAAACAATAATTAGTAACTAATATTATTTTAATAATTAATAGTATACATTTATTTATTTATTAAATTGCAAACAATATAAAGGATAGGGAAAATGTATCAATAAATTTGATGTTATAACTACATTAAATAAAATATGTATATGATGGCTATATTTATTAATATAATTTATCAATTATAAAATATAATTTTTAAGTTCAAGTGCGCATCTAAGAACTTTTTATGTGGGGGGGGGGGGCATTCAGCAAATTTAAACTTACTATTTGTAAAAATATAGCAAATTTTAAAACAACGAAATTAATCAATTTATTGTGTTTATACAAATATTAAATATTAAACATTATTAATAAAATACATAATATATATTATATTCCAAAGATTCATCAGACTCATTAATACTTTTCATTAAAATATCAAAATTAATAAATAAGTTGTAATTCTCCATTGTACATTAAGATATTATTTATATTTGTATTTTTCCCAATGGCCATTGTTGCCGAGGGTTTATTTAATAAAAAAAAATAAAAATATTATATTCGAATTTCTAAGGTTAAGATACTTATCACCTAATTACAATACTATATCAATTTTTCTTTTTGCCAATTCATCCAACACTTCTTCTGGAATAATTTCAATTATCCTGTGAATATTTAACTGAGTTTATCCGTTCAAACGATTCTCTGCCATGGTATTTTTAAGATGTTTTCAAACGTATACTTCGATATAGATTGAATACTACCGTACAAATGAAATCGTATAATGTTAAAAGAATACATTTCGTCACATATGCCAACGCAATAGGTACCTAAAACGCATTAACAAGAAAATGATTGTCGTCCGTGATTCGTCGATTACTGAGTAGTGATAAACAAAATATTACCGTGAAAGACAGACAAATAAAAATAAAATTGTCTTCAGAGCTAAAAATAAAATAAGTTCCCCGAATAAAATAAGTGGAGTAACGCTATTAAGTATCGCCTTATTAGCATTATTGCAGACAAATTCATATAGATAAAATTGATTTAGAATGAATAATGTATCAGCGCGTTTTGTTTTCTAATTAACATTTTTACAACGTGTCAAAAATGAAAATTTTACATTAATATTTTTGATTAACTAAAAAAATTGATTTACGAGTAAATAATCAAAAATTGTTTTAAAATATGCAGTTTAAATCAATAAATCTCAATAATATGCTATTGAAGAAAAAAAATTCAAAATATGCACAATAAACTTCAACTCCAAACACCATAACACAATTTGTACCGTTTCAGATTTATTCTATTTACTTCCCGAACAAATATGCATATACATTAAGTCCCGAGCTCTGGTCATTATTATTTTAAGCTAAAAGTAACTATATAAAGTAGCTAACTACTAAAAGTAACCTTAAAGTTACTAGTATTTTTCTCATATTCCTATATTTTATTACCTAACAAATTTTCATTTGTATTTTCTTATTATTTATTAATTAGGTATTTATATTTTTAGGTTGAATTTTATGGATGAAAACCGTTTCAAACAACAGTGTTGGAGTCTCATATTAAGTCCAAAAGTTTTTGTTGTAAACTATTACCATTAATTCACATTTCACATAAATGAAAACATCTGAGATATTATCAACTTCAAATCTTAGAGTATTAAGAAATGGTAAAATTGTATCGCTGAAAGAAAATACTAAAATAAAGAAAAAGTCTACCCTGAAAAAAGATAAAAATGATAATTTATCTTTTCTAAAAAATGGTTATAGTGGTGTAAGTAATTTACATGACAACAATTTAAATGACCCTCATAAAATGATGGTGAACACAAACAATTATGATCTTGGTGGTTTGTGTATATTATTAAAAAACCTTCCAAATTCAGTCATTCATGAAGACCCGTTTTATAATAAAAAAGATAATAGCAGTAATAAAAACGATTATACAAATTTAGAAGATTATATTCAATTAAATGAAGTCCAAATATGTAACAAACTTGAAGCAAAGACTGAAATAAAGCCAAAGCTATTACCCATGAAAAACGTTAATCAAAAAGTAGGAACACGAAAATCGTTGATTAAAAAAAACAATATAGCAACTAAAGAAGTTGGTGGTTCAATTGATTATCAAAATATTGATGTAAGAATGACACGTGGAAAGATAATAAAGCTTCAAACAGAAGAAAGAAAACAATTGGATCAAATAATATTTAATAAATTTCCAAAAATCAAATTTAAAATGTTTGCTATTCAATTAGATGATATTTACAAAGAAGAAAAGTTTTTAAGAACGCTGGGACTTACATGTCGTTTTAAGAGTCCATTAACTTTTAAAACTAAAAAGAAATAACTGGATTTTTTTTTAGTTTAATTTAATTTTAATACTGTAATTAAATGTACATATCTATAGTTAAGTATATATTTTTAATTTAAGAAATGAAAATATGCATTGTTTTATAATATATACATTGTTCATCATGTTATTTGATTATGCTTAAGATAAAAAAATAATATATTTACTTAAGGTAGTAGATAGACTAATATGATCTACTTATCTAATGTGAATTAATGTTTTTTGGAACTTTCAGCAAATAGTTATAATTTTTTTATTACAAATACAATTAGATGATTAAAATATAATTTATTAAAATATACTTTATTTTAAAGTAAATACTGTGATATTGTACTCTATTCAATAAATTTAGTAGTTCTTTGAAAATAATTTTAATTTTCTATTCAATTAATTTAAATTATTTGAAAATAATTTTAATTTTCTATTCAATTAGTAACTAGTACTCATTATTTATTTATTATTATAAATTAGTACCGAGAAAAAATGTATTATTATTATTATTAGATATTATTTATTTATATGAACTAAATAATTTTTAATTTTTAAAAAAATAAATAATTAATAAATTAATAAAATAAATAATTTTTAATTTTAATGGATATGCGTTTTAAATAACTTATGTTAATCATGGCTGCTTTTGATTACAATAAACATTTTGTACTATGAAATAATAATTGTGTTCAACATGTTATTAAATGCATTTAGTTTTTACTTATTTAGTTTGTACTAAAGATAAAGTTTACTATAAAATGTATAGACAACTATACCAACTGTAAAATTAAATACTTTATTCATAACTTTAGCTTAACTTGGAGGGAGAAGATAAATACAGCTCCAACGAAATTTAATTTTAAAATTAAGTAAAATTTAAAAAATAATTTAGCATAAAAAGAAAACACATTGAAGTATTTTACCTTGTATTTTAGATATTGTATAGGTCTATTACCATACGTAAAAGTGATGAAATTTGGGGAGCAAAACCCCCAGCTTACAAAGTTATGGCAATGTTTATACATAAGTATCTGGTTTTTACAGGAGAGGTACTTCTATACATATAAATGTACTCAATAATTTAATTTTTGGTTATTCCTTAGAAATTTTTATTTTCGTCCTATGAATAATAGAAAAAAAATCATTAGATTAATGGTTTGCTATTAGTTGATACGAAAAAGATACAATTCTAATAGTTATTAACTTGCAAATTAGAATATTAGATAATAATACCAATAATGATTGTTGAGCACTATTACTGTACTCAAATCCTATGAACTTTGTTTTGTGGAGTTCATAAAATAGTAACAGCACTATTATTCTTGGACCATTATTTCAGTGATTCTAACACGATCCTTGAAGGGCCTTGGCACGTACGGGAACCGGGATGCTTCCCAGTTTACTGAAAGTGAAAATTGGTCGATTATAGTAACAGTACCAGGTATAATGCCAGGGGCAGATCTAAAGCTTCAGAGTGGGCTCAATGGAAATATTTTTGAGTGATATATAAAGCACAATGAAGATTTAACCGTAATTCGAGCAGTTTAAAAGCGGAAGAGGGGACAATCGTCCTCCTCTCCCATAAGTCCTTGCCAGTATAAGTGTACTTGGCTACCGCTTAGGGTTTAGGAAACGGAATCCAAGTGTCACGTTACATCGAGTGATTAGGAGGAGCGTATGTCCACCAAGTACCGACAGCGGTTGGTTCGTTTCGTTAAACCGCGTCACGGTGACGGAGCTGGCGGACGGTGGCCTGAAAACGAAACGTGTTTTTCGTTGGGTAGGTTCGTTATCGCCCGGGCGCTCTCTAACTCCGGGTACACACCGGTACGTTTCATTGTAACGCAACAGAGTCCGTGCTCGTTTGAACGTTCACGAACGACCGATGCGTACGTTTGGGGTCGAGCACTACTCCGTGTCGGCTGTTGGCCGTTCAGCAATTAACGAATACCGAATGAGTAATACACGAGTATAATACGACCGGGGACGCGATTAGCTGCGAACATCTGGTTGTACACTAGCGTCGCGTCATAACGTAACGTTCGGTCGGACGTTCGGGTGTGACACGCCCGAGCCATCGAGGTCACAACGAAACGCTCCGGTATGCGCGCCCGGCCCGTGATACACGCATCGTTAATTACGCCGTACACGATGCGATTAGTTGCGTTACACGTGGCTACGATACGGTATTGATATTTATTACATACATATGTATTGCACAGATCTCGTAGCGAACGGACGTGTTTCAACGATCATGTTTCGGTATCGGCCGGCCGCAAAACATGCGTCGGTGTCCCGTCGTGGTCGGGATACCGCGATACCGATACCGTATCGCAACTTATCGCTTCGTGTACGGGTCACCTTGGAGCGCAGTGAGTATCGCGTCGCGTCGATCGTCGTGAACCGAACGATATCGAGAACGGCAATCGCAACAAACGTATTGATAACGGCGACGACGACGTTTCATCCACGACGGGGGAGGGGTGGGCGGTAGCGTCAGCGCGGAAGAGATCAAAACCCATTTAATCCGTGGCCACACTTTTCCTACGGTGTACACGTTCGAGCGCGTCTCGCCACCAGCTGATGACCTCTTTCGTTTGCGCGCGCGCACGCACTCGGCCCGTGCGATCGCTTATCATCGCGTACTATCTCCCGTCCGTCCGTCGTCGAAAATCCTTTTCAGACGTCGCGTTGTTATTTGTTTTTTTTGTTTTCCCGTCATCGTCGCGCCGACCAGCTGCACGGTTTTCGTCTTCCCCGTCACCGTTTGCCGCTGTGGCGTTTCACACCGCCGCCGCCGCCGCCGCCACCGCCGCCGCCGCCCATCGTCCGGGTGTGTTCCATCGGTCCGGTTCTTCCAGCGGTTCGCGCGCGTACGGCTGCTTCGCGGGCAATGGCATTCGCCCTCAACACTGCTGGAGACCCCTGCGGTGAGTGACATCGCTGTGCGACAGATCGGCGACCGGGCGACCTCACGGCTCGCCGATCACTCGTCGTGACAACTAACACCATTTCTTTGTTTTCCAGTTGTCCACGCATTTCCGTCTCTTGTCCATTATCGATTCGCCAGTTTTTTGTATTCCTCTTAGTTGGCACACCCACATGTTGGGGATAAGTTGCTTATGTGTAATCGATTGGTTCAGTCTTCTAGCATTTAGACGTTGCACAAACTTAAATGCATTACTTGCATCAGATTACATATTTTTCCTCTTTAACCGTGAACATTAATGAAATAAACGACTATCTACTTGTTCTATTATTGCCCAAACTATATTATTATAGGAGGAAAACATTTTTTCATTTTAATCGATAACTTTTATCCTTCGATTTCCTGTCATGTTAGTCTGTTATTGTTATCTAATACATACAAAATTAAAAAAAACTACACAGGAAAAATTAATCAGATATTTGTCAAACAATAAATGTGATATTGTGTCTAACTTATTTTATTCTATTCAGTTCATATGAAATTATTTTATATACATTTAGGTACTAATTATCAATATTTTTCTTAAAAATATAATATTACCAATTATTCAACTTATTTTATACATCATTGATGTACCTCTATTTATTTAGTTTAGCATTTAATGTTATGTTTAAATAATTGTGTCTTTTGATTTAAATAATATCCTTACATTTTCTGATGTCCTATTTATCAATTAAAATAATATATATATATACAGAGCCGGATTTAAGCGCAGGCTAAATAGACAACAACAACAAAAAAAAAAAAGCTCGTTCTGATAATTCAATAATAATTGTTTTTATTTAAAGTTGATCAAAAATTGGCTCCAAATATCCATGACAGAAGAAAAGCTCAACATTTTAACTTAGCATTGAGAGTAACATTTATTACAAATAAATTATGAAGATACTAGTAGTTTATTATCAATAAAATTTTAAGACTTAAACCGATCCGAGTTTAAACCTTTAGACCTAGTTATTATTAATTATTAAGGTATATTATATATTATGTAGTTAATTTAATTACTACCGTTTCAATATTAATAAATAGTGTTGAATACCTTAACTACAATGTAGTAATTGAATCTGCGTTTTAATAGTATATTTTTTATATATATTTTATTTAAATGTTATTTTTTTCAAGCAAAAAACTAAAATGTAGAAGGTTGTACTATACTCAATTTTGGGAAGAAAAGTATTTGAAAATAATTTAGAAATGAATTAAACTGTTCTTTTTTAGGATTATATATTAAATATAGAATCTTTCTCGTAGACACAAATAGTGTTTGAGATTGATGGGGAGAGGGCTGAAGGTCCATTCTGAACACTTATACGATTTTTATAGTTAAAGTATAAAAACTTGGTTGGGGGGAAGGCTTGGTCTTTTTCTTTGTGCATGTACTCTTCCTATTTCCTATAAACCCTCTGGTAGAGCCCATACCACAATTGAGCTTAAAAGCCTACAAATCCAAAATCCGGCCCAATGTATATACATTAAAAAAAAAAAAGCTTCTATAATAATTTATTAATCGGTTATAGATCACTTATGTTATCTGTGTTAATCATGATATAAAAAAAATGTATCCTATATATTTTAGCATAACCTATTTCAACTAATGCAGTTTGTTCTTATTTTTACAGCTTGTTTAAACCAAGAACTCCACAGAACAATCATCTAATATCTAAAAATTACAATGAATATTGAAGACATGATTGGGAACGACAAAATGCATTCTTTTTGCTTACCTGTTGAGTCATGTGTAGTTTGTGGCGATCGAGCTTCAGGTACGTTAAAGAATAATCTTATGATATTAAGTATATGCTCATTAGAATTGTTTGTTCTATGTAAATGAGAATTATTAGAAAAAACAAAAAATATGATTTATTAATAGTAATTATAAATTTTAAAATAAACTCTAATTATTAGTTCACTTTAAAATTTATAAAAAAAATAAATAATATTTTTTTTTTTACTACATATATATTATATACATTAATACACATATACATGCATAAATATTTATTTATATTTTTTTAAATATTTTATTGCTTTCATTGTTAGTTAAAATGTTGCTAATTTTTCTCATTTTTATTTTGAAACAGATAAGTTATTAAAATTATTATTAACTACATTCAATTTAAAAGCTATTAATTATAATTTATTTGAAACGTGTAAAAATCATACTGTTTTAGTAAAAATATGTATTGGTTTTATAATTTTTTTCCTGGTGAGATATTTTAACATTTAAGTGTTTAAATGTTTAGGTCGTCATTATGGAGCCATCAGCTGTGAAGGGTGCAAAGGGTTTTTCAAAAGGTCTATCCGTAAACAATTAGGCTATCAATGTCGCGGTACTAAAATGTGTGAAGTAACAAAGAATCACCGTAACCGATGCCAATATTGTCGTCTTCAAAAATGCTTATCTATGGGAATGAGAAGTGACTGTAAGAATTACAAAATATTAAGATTTGTTTTTATAGATTACAATAAGTATAATAATTAATGACTTTATCTAGTTTAATAAAACATCGTATTTAAAAAATAAAATGTCTTCCAAATTAGTTCTAAGGTAAGTATCTATTATCATTGTATATTGAATTATTAGACAAATTTAATAAAGTCATAGTTACGAGTAATACCTATAGAAGAATAAACTAATGATGAATCTTTTTTTTTTACAGCTGTGCAACATGAAAGAAAACCAGTTTCAGATAGAGTTGAATCTAACCATAACATGCCTACTAGTCCAGATAATAATAACATTCCTACATTTTCTTATGGAAATAATTCATTTATAAAAAACGATATGCAATTTATGAAAAATGAAATGCATTTCATAAAAACTGAAATGCCATATGCTGGACATCGTTCCATCTATAACGATCAAACATCAATAAATATGTTACAATCTTCAAGTAATATATTAAATAGTATTTACTATTAACTCATAAAAGTTTAAATGATAATAATTTATAATATAATCCTAAAATCCATTATAAATATTAATTTACATTCATAATTGATACATTTTTATTTTTTCAGATGAAAATGATTCAACTGTCAGAAATCAGAATTACACGGATTATTATATGGCTGAGGATGAAGAATCATCAGCTAGTTGTTCTCCAAAAATGGAACAAGATATTAAACCATTTAATCAAGACAATAAAAGCCTATTAGTACTTGCTTTAGATTCAATGACCAATATAACACAGGTATATATGGGTTTAATTTCTTCTACAATTAAATACTGTTTTATTTTATTTTTTTTTTCATACAATTTAAGAAATTTATATTCTATGCAATAGTTTTGATATTTTTTTTGTTACTTTAATTTGTAATTAATTTAAATAGTAGAAAAATTATCAGATTTAAAGTTTGAATATTTTTTAAATTGCATGTATCAATGACTTACAATAAAAATATAAAAAATCACAAATTATTTTAACATTTATATCTTATAATGTGGTAGTTGTTTTATGTATTTATGTATTTAAAGTTCTAAATCTATATAAAATGCAGAACTTATTTAGAGAAATTAGAAAAATTAATATCCTATTAAATAAATAACAATAATATTTTGTTTAGCAAAATTCTAATGGAACTGAAGCATCATATGAGAATGAAGTGCAAAGTTACATTGCTATAGATACATCTGAGGATATTATACCAGCTGGTAATGTTAACTTTCCATTTCAATCGCCTAGTCCTAAATATGCCTACTTAAACCTACATTTCATTTGTGAAAGTGCCTCGAGAATGTTGTTTTTGTCCATAAATTGGGTTCAAAGTCTCCCAGTGTTCCAGCTACTATCGTAAATTTATTTTGAATAAGTGTGTTCTATAGTTAACTAATATTATGTAAATAAATATTTTAGATTTGATGTACAGCTTAGTTTATTAAAAAATTCTTGGTCCCAATTATTCATCTTGGGTTTATCTCAGTGTTCACAAGTATTATCATTGATACCAGTACTAAGTTCTATGATAACACATTTACAAAACGAAATGACTCATAACTCAGCAAATTCTATTAAGGCTAAAGAGGTAAGTAATTAAATTCAGTAGCTTATGTTAAACTGATACTAATTATTTATTAAATCAAATAAAAATATTAATTGAACAAAGTTTGGTTTGTACCTTACTTTTGATTTTGGTTTCGCTTTGTAATATTTAAGTTACAACTCATTAGTTTACCTTTATCAAAAATATTTCAATTAAAAAAAAGTTAAACTATAAATATTAAATGTTTAAAAAATACTTTTTCCATATATTTTTAGCTCATCGATTACCTCAACAGAATACAAGATTATGTTACTGAAATGGAGAATATCGATATGAATGAAGTAGAATATGCATATTTAAAATTAATATCCTTGTTTAACACTGGTTAGTTGTGTAATAGAAGATTATAATTTTAAGTGAGGACATTAAAATAAGTAAATTATTTAATAGATAATCCGATTGAAAGACAACAATTGTACAAACTTCAAGAAAAAACTGTCAAAGAATTAAAACAATATTTAGTAAAGGAATGTACTGTTGAACATCGTGTTGCTATATTATTGTTACGACTTCCAACACTGCGATCATTTCAGCCTAATATCATAGAAGAAATATTTTTTTCTAGTTTATTGGGTAGTTTTCAAATTGATGCAATTATACCTCAAATATTGAAGTTAAAAGGTTCAAGTACAGGTAATTAAATTAAATATTTACCTATGAATTAATATGATATCTTTTACATTGTTTATACATCCACCTAGTTATTTTTAACCAAATTATTTATATTTGAAGTATGCAGTTTTTAAGACATTATATCTAATAACATATAATTACTATGACATTGATATTGACTGGTAGAAATTTCATATTAAACTATTTGTGTTGGGAATGAAGGTATAAATGTTAAAATATAACCAGATTAAGTAACTCATATATGAGCATATCTAAAAACATGGTTGTATATTCAAACTCATATGGATTATTTCTCAAATTTTAAATAAAATTGATGTTTTAATTTTTACATTTTTTCAGAGTATGAAGATTTTGTTTCCAAGAATTATACATCATAATTTTTAACATAAATACTTGACATTTGCACTTCCATATATTGAAAACAATAATGAAATCAAAAACTTGCAACAAACATTACTTATCTTCTAAGTATAACATATGTTAAAATAATTTAAAAATGTATCTATTTTTCAGTTATTGTAAAGTAAGTAAAAACTGTGTACAATGTATGAAAAAAATCTCATCATTGATTATGGATATAATATTAGTATTTCAACTTACAAATATAAATTTGAATTGTATTAATGGACAGAAATAATATTTGTATTGAACATCATTGCATGCATTAAATGATTTGATAAATAATTCATAAATATTCACTCAATATATTTTAAATCAGTTACCAGTATCAGGATATAATTTAATTTTTTTAATTTTTTTTTTTTTGATTAAATGTTATAAATAATTTCATAAAACCTTAAAATAATTATACCTAATTGTTTCTAAATAAATATATTTAAATGGTTAAGTACAAATATAATAAAATGATAAATTAATGGCACATTCTTAGTAGAAAGTTTTTTCAAAATAAATATTAACTTATTGAACTTTAATTAAAATTTATATAAAACCAGTCTTCCAAAAGGTCAGTAATTGCTAAATTAAACATTTATTTTTTTTCTATTATTTATTTACTGTAAATTATTTACTTTTAAGATTTGTGAATTGCATGATGTTAATATATTATAAATATTTAAAACCGGCTTGAAATTAATTATAAAAAATATTTTTGAGACCCATCTATATTTACATTTTTTTTAAATTGTTACAACGTTTGATGAAATATTTAAATAAATTCACTTTAAGTATTAATTAAATGCTCATTTATATCACATTTGATTAGTAATCTTTTACATTTAAAAGTATTTCAAATGATCCTTGGGAAAATTTAGTTTTGACATTTACAATTGTATTGTATTCATGAAATTAATTTTTAACTATGTTTGCACATCTGAAAGATTAAATACAATGGTGTTTTGATTCTATGCATCTTTAGAAAACTTTCTTAATTTAAAAAATTCTTCAACAATCCTTTTTGAAATATGTTAAAAAAAAATCAAAATATTAAAATCTATGGAAAATAATAAAATAGTGAATAAATACAAACAAAAAAAATCTTATAAGATTTTACCTTTTTATTTAAAATATCACAGTATTTAGTTTTTGTTTTACTATTGCGTTTAAATTTAAAATTCTTTTGATTATTTCTCTAAGTGAAATGAAACATAAGTCTTAATATTATTATCTGTTCAAATTTTACAATATATCATTTTTATACTTATTAATACATAAGACTAAACTATAATAAAAATGTGCCTATTAGCAATTAATATTTTTATTTTCTCATCATTTATTTCTACTTAAATAATATTTTTCATTCAAATAAATGAAAAAATGTTCATGAAAAAAAAAAATTAAATTTCATGGTCAGAATTTTTTTATGAAAGGAATTTCAAATTTGTTTTTAATTTTTTCTCTGTTGCTTGATAATTTTAAAAAAATGAATAGATATTTATTCACAATAGTTAATATTTTGCTACATAAAATCTCCATGTTATATATTTACTATATAATTTTAAATTTTAATTATAGAATTTAATTTGATCTTTAGGGGAAAGGTATGAAGCCCCTATAGTCTTTTTGCTATAGCACTAACTATACACATTGCAAACTACCTTATGTAATGTTTAAAATTGATTGACTTATTTCCATAGTCATTTCTTAACAATTTTTTTTCCAATACCTGACAGGTATATTATAATGTATCATTTAATTACCTAAAATCAGTGCTTCCACTAAAATTAATATTTTATATACATACCTTTCTTTAATTGAACACCTCATGTAAAATGATACTTGTTAAAATAACACTGTACCAATGATATATTAAAATAATGATAATTATTTTAAAAATATGATTTTATAAAAAAAAAATTACTAGTACAAACGTAAAGTAAATAAATGTAACTTTTCATTTTGAATGAGTTATTTAAATAGATACTTTAATCCTTGTAATTTTAATGTATGTATTCATATATTAAAAAATGACTGCTCATTAATGTTTTTTACTCTTTAGCAAATCAAACATTGCAAGGTTTTATTCATAATATTAATAAATTAATCAGTGTAATAATCAATGATTTATCATTAATTTTTATTTTAAATTTTCTACATTTACGGGTTGTATTTATGTACATGGATAAGTTGTAGTGATAAGCATGTATTAATTTAAAAAAATTATATTCTAGAGATATTGGGGAGTTGTAAGGCTTATTGTTTATGTACAATACATTCATTTTTATGTAATGTACTTTTAAGTCCATATTATAACTAATATATAATAAATAAGACTTATTTTTTTAAATTTGAACTACACATTTTTAAAACTTAAATAGTGTACTCCTATTACGTTATATGTGCAATAAGTAATGATTGTACTTAAACATTTTTTTGCATACATATAATAAATGTTTTTATCAATATTTATTAAAATATCTCAACAATATAAAAACAATTATATTAATAAATCATTTACAAATATAAATCACAAATATGTTTTTTACAGGGTATATCCCTTTATTGGTTTTATTTAAAATGACCTCAGGGTTAAAAATTATGACAATAAACGTAATAAATATATATTGTTATATTATGTAGCTTTTGTTATGTTATATTAGTTGTATATTTAATTATAATATTCAATATTATGCTTAGTTTCTTTCTTAATATCTTGCTAAGTTTACTGTTTTTTTTTTTCATATAATTTTAAATTGAAATGTAAGATTTAAGTTTACATTATTTGAAATGTTAAATACTTAGAGTGATAATTTAAACATTTGACAATAAAATGCTGTGTTTTTAACTAGGTCATTAAAATTAATTATTAGTTATTGTTATAATATTATTATTTTTTTTTTATTGTACACTATTTATAACTATCCAATTATTCATGTATAATTTTAACTAATATACATTAGTTTATTATGTCATATTTTTGTGGTAAACTATATATATATATATATAATCATAGTTTTACTTGTATTACAAAAATTAATTTTGTGGTGTATGAACTGCTTACCACAATTATAATTAACTACAGATTTAAAATGGTATAATTCTCGGAATATTTCAACAGTTAAAAAAAAAAGTCTTTGATATTAATTTGTATTTGAATACTACAAATGTGTTATTTTCTACATCAGATATGTTTGGTTGAAAGATTTTGAATATTGTTATGTTATCATTTACTATAAATACGAGTTAAATTCTATAGTCAATATAATATCTTTCTAGAAAGATATTATGTAAAATATTTCAACAACTATATCATAAGAAATATATAAATCTTAAATTAACCAAATATTATTTGTGTCTATATATATCATGGTTTTTAAGTTCTGAGAAAAGTATCAATATGTTTGTTTGCCTTCTGTAAATGTATATTATATGTATGAGCCCACAAAACTGGTTTTGCAAAAATCACAATTTTTGTTTTTAATTTGATAAAAAAAATGGATACGGGATATTTTTATTACAATTTACATTGTGTGTTTTTTATAAGAATTTTTATTATTATTATTTGTTATATTTTGTTTTGTTTTATTTTTTATTTTGAATGAAATAATTATTATTTATTGTTACTTTTGAGGTTTTATTTACTTTAGTAAAATTGAATCAATGTTGTGCTAATTTAAAATTTGTTTGCTTCTTTTTTTTTTTTTTGTCAGATATATAATTGTTAGATATTTAGCTTAAGTTGTGTGTTTTACCGTTTTAATCATTAAAGTTACTACAATATGTATTTGTTTGTTAATTTTGTTACTTTTCATAAGAATTGAAAATTCCAGTGTCATTCCTAATTTAAAACTTTTGATAGAAGCATGTTACCATAATCTTGACATTAAATCAAAATAACTATCTTTGAAACTGGTGCTTTGGTTTAAGAAATAGTGACCATGTTAGTTATAAATGTGACTGAACATTGATTTTTGATGACTCAATGGTTTTATATTAAGCCAATATTTAGTTAATAATTTTTAGACTTATTTTAAGGTGCAGCATTTAAATATTAATCTTACATTTACAAAAATTTACAACAGTTTAAAAAAAAAGTAATATGCTTTAACTCTTTGTTAAATACAATTTTTAAAAACTATGAAGTTATTTCTAAAACATTTTCTTTAAATTTAGTAATATATAATTAAATTAAGTGCCTTTTCTATGAATATACAAATGTCACGATTTTAAGTATGTGTATAGAAACGTTACTATAATTTTCAATAATCGTTAGATGAAGGCATTAGGTATTTATAATTATCACGTCATGTTTTCGATGGGAAAATTAACAAAACTAGCTTATGTAATTTTAATTATTTTATAAAAATATAATGAATCAAAAATAGAGTTTATAAATAACATATAAAATATCTCTTATGATCATGCTAGAAATAAGTAGGTACGTAAATGCCATTTAGATAACAAAATATTTGGAGGTCGTCAAAAGTTGTTGACAAATATAATATTTATCGTCGTTAAAAATCAATAAAAAAATAAAAATTATAATAAATATGTACTTTTTTACCAAAATTGTGAAAATATGTATTAATACCAAAATACCTATGTAAGATAAATTTGAGATTATTTCAATTAGAATGATCTAAATCGTACACATTTTATATCAGATTTAAAATATTTCATTCCAATAAAAATATATACAATGAAATCCGTTCCCTAGTTATTACGTTAGTTTCGGAATCGAGAATACAGATTTAAATATTGGCTAAATTTCTCTTTATACACCTGAGACTGCGTGTCTCATTTAACTTATGTTGATAACAATTTTTTAAGATATTCGGATATGTATCATTATATGTTCTTATTTGGTGAGGCGTAGGCGATCAGTTGTTGATGGAATGAAAAATAGAACTTATAATGTTGACGATTAAAATAATGCAAGAATAATTTGGTGGTGTATAACTTTTAATAGGTATCAACTTAACCAGTGCCTTCGCGAGGCTCTGGGCAACATTAGTATTCAAAGCTCTTGAATACAAATATATTGAAACTAGATAAATATTAAAATAAAATTGTTGATTATGCTTCATTATCATTTATTTATTTTTCCATACAACCGTACTTACTAATACAATATGACTGCGTTGGTTCCTAGAAGAAATCAATTATCTAATACCTCAACTAAATGGCTGCAATACGATTGCGCGCGGTCCTTATCAACGGTACCTTTTTAGGTGAACGATTGCGCGTGCTAAATTATTTTTGCTTCTAAGCAACGTTGCCAAATATACTATACAAATAATACAAATAATAATATATATTAATTGTCATTAGTTATATTTATATTACCCTTTTTCATTATTTATATTATTTTTCATTACTTATATTTATATTTATTGCATTGTGCCAACCAGGCAACATAAGATATTTATCATATTACAGTCCACTTATTCACACTAATCTTTATTTATTTGTTTTAATTATACTTATTTTAATACCATTCCTTCAATAATTATTAAGGCGAACAAGCTAAGCCCTCTAATATTGTTGGGCACTTGCCGCGCCGACAATACACATACAATTTAACTTAACAACATATACGACAAATAACAAATTTTTTTTAATAATAATAATTATTTTAAATTTTAATAATAAGTTGGCAACGTCGCATCCAATTTCACGCGCAATCGTACGCTTTTGAATAGTCAAAAGCGTGTTCTTTGTTATTCCGGCACCGCGCGCAATCGTATGCTCAAAAAGGTAAAACGCGCGCAATCGTACTCCACCGAACTAAATAGTTCCAAAATTCAGTTTTGAGAAACACAATGAAATCAAACTCTCTATTTACCTCTGGACATCATTCCTTTTCAAAAGACATCATGAAGTCGTAATGAATAGACTACGAATCGGATATACGTGGTGTCCACGAGACTAACGCGGACATACGTTCTTTAATGAGCTGCGATAAGCCGAAAAATTATTATCATCGTTTTATAAGTGTGTGAATTATATAATCAAAAGGGCTCGATGCCAATGATATTATTGTCGCTCTCTGCTTGTGTCTTACACATAGCTTCCTCATGAAAAGCGAAGACCCTGTCCTTTGTACAACTTGCGGAGAAGCTCTAACCGTCAAAAACGTCCTTCTATACTGTCGCAATTATGCAGATACCAGAATCTCTAAACATACCAGAACATCTATACGAAGTATTCGGACCTGATCGTGAAAACTCCAACAAAATTTTAACTTTTCTAAAAATAACCATACCTTATAATCTTATATAATAGTTAATAATTCACTTGTCCTTTTTATTTATATTTCTCTTTTCTCTTTGTTTGTACATATTAAGATTAATAATATTGAAATATTGTAAAAAAATTGTATAGTATCTAAAAGTTGTAAATCAAGGGCTTACCCAAGAGGGGGTATCGGATCTGGACCCCCCATTGAAATTTCTACATCTAAACGATTTAATAGTAAATAGTATAATAATAAATACTATTTAGTGTATTTTAATTTCCCATTATCTTCAATATACATAATTCATAAATTATATAATATACCTATAATGTATAAACCATACTATAGTATATTAATAGTAATTTGTTGGTATTGAGTTAAACTACAATTATAATTAGAGAACAGATAAAATAAAAAATTTACCCCCCTCCCACACACACACAAAAAAAATCCTGGGTACGCTCCTATAGTAAATATTCAAAGTCAATAATCTTAGTTGATGAGGCTATAAATAAAAAAAATAAAAACATTGGAGTATGCTCTGATTACCTACACCTTACATGGATAATATAAGTATACAGATAATATAAGTCGTCGTTATTGGGACTTAATAGTCATACTGAGAAATAAATATTTACATTAAAAATACACCAAAATTACCCATACAGTCAACAGTAAATATTAAAGCACCTGACAATATGTATGTTTTATAATTATATTTATCATCTACTATGGTAATTTCAAACAATCATCGATATTTTCTTTAATCAATCTAGATTCGGTTAAAATTCTATAAAATTATTTTTATTTTTCTTATTGCACAATGCATACAATTATGCGTACATAATATAAAATATCATGCTAATGTAGATAACTTATGCTGGCAATACACATTCGCCGAGACATGGCGCGAGAGTGAATTAAACGCGTTCGTGTCGCCCTGCATCGCTTCGACGGTGCTCGGTTGGAAGGTGGTATATTTGCGCCCGGGTCAAAGGAAACGAAGTGCCAGTCGTGTCTGTAACCTGAGGTAAGTCGAGAATGTACTGCATGCACTCTTGCTTCTTCGTCAAGCATGAATTCTTGCAGAGACTGTCTCGACGAATGTGTACTGCCGGCATTAAAACGCAAGGTCCTGGACAAATGCCCCGTTTGTCCTGCCCTCAGGACGGCAATGAACTTAACACATCACAACAAGAAATAAAAACAGACAGTAATTTATGTTAATACTCGTCAAGTTGCAAGAGAAGACTGTGTATTCTGTCCAAGACAGATTCGTTGTTGGAGGCAAATTGGCTGTGATATCGAAAAAAGGTATGTATTTATAGCATTGTCATTTTGACTTGTTGTTCCATTTTATTGTTATTGTTTATTTAACATTATGAAATAAATACGAAATACATTATTGTTTTTCACATATTTTGTTATGACAGTTATTATGTATACATGCATAAAATGGATATCAGACAATTTTATAATGTTGCATTATTAATTAATTTATAAATTAATATAATATAGTACGGGGTACAGTTATAATTATGACTGTATTATGTTTTCTTCGGTTTAATTGTTGATGATATTATTATGGAATTTTCTAGCGTAATATGAATATCATTACAAAAATTCGAGAAAAAAAAATTGCGATATAGAAAAGTAAGATTTATTGAATCAGGTATAATATTTATGATGTTAATATATTCATAATAACAATTTTGTTGACGTTGGTCAGCTTCACGGAAAAATCATAACGCAAACGGTTTTGGAAAATATAATCGCATTCAAACTTTGTACGGCTACACCTACTTAACCAATAATTTTGTTTAATCGCTTAGTCTTATACCGACTTGCATTTACATATTTTAATTATAATTGCGAACGTGCAATACAAACGATAAAGCGGTACACGCTGCTCGTTATCTAGGTGCTGTAATATTTATAATTATATTACTTATAAATTTCCCCACAAAATGCTCCCTTTGCCATCATCGATTGCGCGCACATAATCATCCGTTACAACCGTCAGTTCCGTCGACCGAATTTTTGTCGTGTACCGAAAATACGGAGTGTTACATACCTACCTACTATTATTTTTATGGATTTTACTAAGATTACATTACTGTCGGGCTGGGCTATAATTCATAACCATTAACCGAACATGTCCGGCACAAATCGGAAACGTTCGACAGACTCACCAAAAGATTCAAGTAAGTCAATTATAAGTAAGTAAATTATTATTACTGTAATCGACCTATTTCGACGATAATTTTACTCGTTTCACTTAACACATCGGTACATTATTATTATTATTCATATTGTATAATAAAACGATCTGACTTGTAGCTATAACGAAAATGGCTGCATGTTCACGCCACTCTTATTTGAGTCTTACACACTCATATATTTATATTTCCACGACGAA
The DNA here is from genome assembly GCF_003268045.1 of Sipha flava. Taxonomy (NCBI): domain Eukaryota; kingdom Metazoa; phylum Arthropoda; class Insecta; order Hemiptera; family Aphididae; genus Sipha; species Sipha flava. Next base: position 3,126,802 of record NW_020273108.1, read on the forward strand.
AACGAACTTAACTTATTTTTGACAAAACATCCTACCTACAATCTACAAACTATTACTTAGTGAGTCGAAGTTACATTGAAACATTTGATGCAATGACATTTTCAAGCCTTCAACTTAATATTTTTGCAATCTAAATCTTAACCTACATTTTTTGATTCAACAAATAATGTTGTCGTAATTTTATCGTTCCAATCGTTTAGTGGATAATGTTGATTTACTTGAACCGATTAAGCGGACGCCACACCCGCATGTGTTGTCTTCGTCTGACGTATAACATAACAGATTTGCGTTCAGTAGTTCAAATGTAGCTTTAACATTAGAGTAAAATTATAATGTAAAAAACCGATCGACAAAACACAGATAATGTTCTTCCCTTACAGTATTATTATAGGTCATTATTTAATAATACTATTCACTACAGTCCTACTTTACAGTCTTACCTTACTTTAAATACTATAGGTAAATGTATTGCTAAAATAAATCATGGGTATACGCCTTATTTCGTGTAGTACCTAACTATCATAAGATAGGAACAAAAAAAAAAAAACTCGCTCATGAACTACATAACCTTAATTATTTTCAATATTCAACAGTATAACATACTGTTGTATGTACTGTTTGATAACAAAAATTTATTGTTAAATGATAGCAAATTTGAATTTTTCATTAAAAAAAAATATAAAATAATAATAATATATCCGATACCGACTCACATCATAAATTTGTTGTACTAGTTGTATTATTTATATTTGTCCAATTACAAGCTATACGCTCAGGGCCGTATTTAAAAATTTGACACCTCCGGGCATATCATTTATGCCTCCCCCTCAAAAATAAATAATAATAATACAACACTTATTATTTCGTCCATAATCGAGATTCTATAATATTAAAATATAACTTATAAATGAAAATCATGTAATACTTTTTTTAATTAAAAAACTATAACATAATAAAACATAAAATTTTCATTTTTTATAATTTACAAATTATAACATAATAAAACATACTATTTTCTTTTTTTTTCATTGGGTACATCCATTTTAAAATTAATTTTACCAAAATATTTTGCTGCCCCTGAGACTTGACGCCCTTGGGCATGTGCCTACCACCCCCCCCCCCCCAAATATGGGCTTGTAAACGCTAGATATGGTCGTATATCCGTGCATCATTAATTTCTTATGAGTTATACGCCATGGACAAAAATTAGCGTATTGGGTACGCCGTGTACCCCCGTATACCCTCCAATAAACCACTGACTACAGTTGAACTGATGAATGCAAATTCACTATTTTGACGTGTGTCAGACGGAGACATCACATGCGACGTTCTCTTAAGTTTTATGTTACTTAGGTGTAAGCAGGCCGAAAGTGTGATTCGGTAAGCTGACCGCTGTTATTATGTTTTTAAGTACTTATTTATCATCGCATTACCTATATTTTACCTAACTTTTGATTGTTACGCATTTATTTTGATCGTCTCTCGCGGGAACATACAACATATAAATTCATGTTCGATAACTTTCTTATTATTAACTTATTAACTTTTTTCTGTGCACAACATACATGAATGGACAGTGGAACATATTTTTGAGCGAAAAAAATTTTAAATAAATTACGTACCTGCCACTAATAGACTAGATTAAATTGGTTATATTGGTTTGGTGAGTGTTGAATTTGAATCGACATTAAATATCATTATATATCGGTAAAATTGCGCGATAGGCTTTAAATATTCATTTTTGTTGTGATTATTATTGATTACAATAACAATTTTAATTAATTGATTAGTAAATAGCACAAATTAGGTTTTTCCCATCAATGCAGATGTAAAATAACTATTTGGATAAAGTGTTCGCACAATTATTTTTATAGATTTATGATTTTCTTGAGTATGTAAAATTAACAATATTATAGTGATAAAAAGTATTTTTAATTATTGTTTATAATTTCAATTCACGTGAAAATAACATGATTTATTTTAATAGCGTTTCTATCTACTAGTTTACTATCTACCTATTCGCAGTGATTATCAAGGTCGGCGTTAATAATTTAGCCACCCTGTACCAATTTATTAAAATGCTGTCCTAACGTCAATTATTTTTTGTTCATGAATAAATAATTTAAGGATTTCACAACAATTATATAAATATTTAGGTCTTATGTAACTTAACAAATTGTAATTACCTTAATTATTATGAGATAATTTAGAAATAATTAAAATAATTTATGGAAAATAATTTTAAAAATTACAACACACATGAATATGACCCATGATTTGTTTTTTTTATGTATGTTCGCTGCAAAAATAATATGTATGTGTGAATGAGTAAATTATCTCAGTTATATGTTCATAATTATACTAAAAAATAGAAATGAAAGTTACTTAGAGTATATTTATTTTATTTACATAGTATATTCATGTAATTTTTATTTACATTATAAAAATAGTAATTCTAACTATTATTGAAACTTTTCTTGCCTTGGAATTTGCGAAATCTGTTATTTTCTGTTTATCTGTTTATAATGCCGTGAAAAATTTAAAATTTAAAGTTTTTAAAACTATAAGTATTGAGAATCACCTCGGCCATATTTTTGCCCCTGAAATATTACCGTTTTGTGTAAATGCACAGCCCCCCACGCAGGGCCGGCGTTATACAATTTTGTCCGGGGGGGGGGGGGGGTATGAGATCAAGTATTGCCGACTGAAATTCAATTTATACCGACTCATAATTTCTAAAAAAAAAAAAACTACGTGAAGTATAAAAATTCCTGGTTTTGCTGTGTTAAGGTGAAGTAAAATAGTTAAAATAAAAACAAAATATAGAACTAAAACATTTTAAACCATTTTATACATAGTTAAAATATTTGTTACTTGTATTTCATATAGATGTAAAGATACAAGGCTGTCAGAACTATTTTGAGATCTAAAAAAAAGTCATGTACGAATATAAATCAATCAGTGTTTGTCAATACCTCAAAAAATTAAGTAAATAATAAGAATTTTTTAATTTAGTAGACGGCAGATGGCAGCACATCATATTTAACAAAAAAAAATTACCAGATTACCTGAAGTATAAAATATAATTATTTATTATGTATTATAAACAAATTTAATACTTAATATTTTGTATAAAAAACGTTTATTACACTGCCATGTTACACGTTTAATTACTTATTAATTAATTAATTTATTATAAATTGAAAATGTAAAAGCTAATAAAATAAAAAAACATTCATAACAATTAGTCATAAATAATTAAGTAAAATATAAATAATCATACATATTATTAACTTATAAAAAAAAATATATATATATATATATATATACCTATTTAAAATACCTACTTCCAACAAAATTTATACAATTATACAGCGTTCTTTTAAAGTTGCCCAATTTTTTATCATTGTCGAGTATATCCTTAGAAGTGTTGAGTATAAGTAAGTTGTTCAAACGCATGGTTGTTCTTTTTTTTTCTTTTTTTTATCAATTTAAGAAAACTAAATACCCTTTCGTTAGACGCAGCAGAAACTGGTGATGTGAATGCAAGTCTATATAAATAATTAGCTGTTGGTATAATAGTTTTAGTTTATTACTTATATCTATAATTTCATTTAGTGTTTTACAATCATCTGTTTTTTGTCTCAATATATTAACTTCACACAAACTTCCATCATAACCGCTTACTTTTGATATATCAGAACTAGGAGGAAATAGCGTAAAAGCGTTTTTTATATCTTCAGTTATATGTTATAGTATTATAATACAGGTCCATACTCCTTAGCCGACAATATCAGTCGGCAGTATTTAGATTTCTAAATCGGTAAATTCTCAACTGCCGACTGCCGGGACCCGTTCCTATATTAAATATATATATATATATATATATCTATATTTTTTTTTCAAAAAGTATAATTTCTAACGGACAACGGCTCCCTGAAATTGCCGACTGATAATTACAAAAAATGCAACAGGGGGGGGGGGGGCGACAACTCACCATACCCCCATTTCCGCCGGCCCTGCCCCGCACGCCTTCCGCCGACCATGGTGATAATGTTATTTTTTTTGTATACATTAATCACTTACTATTAACTATACTATACTATATAATATTCATTTAATAAATGATCATTGAACATTTTATTTTGAAATATTTTTAAATTGTATATTAATAATGGATAAACAAAAATGACATAGTAAGTACACTAGTATTTTAATAAGCTTGCTTTTTCTTGTACGTGTTATATTATTGTATTATGCTTACGTACAATATATAACACTTGTATAGGTTTATTAATTATTTTAGGGCGAATGCTATTTATTTATAGTTATACGGAGTTAGTTTCCCCTTTACAAACAAAAAACAATTACAGCAGCAAACGTATGTGACTAACGTTCTAACAAGCCCGTCGCTAGAGTACAAGCAAGTTATGCATTGCTTTAGGGTAGCATACAATTTTAAAGAAATTAAAGTAGCAAAATTTAATATCGACAATATACAACCAGGGCCGGCTTTAAATACGATCGACGCGTTCGACGGCACAGGGCGCCAAAATCGGAAGGGCGCGTGAGAGGCCTTAACATTAGAATTAAATTTGATCAATCGTTGGCGACGCAAACTATCTACTATGAATAAAAAAAAAAAAATCATTATGTGATTCAATATAGATTTGATTATTATTATAATTATCATTATTTATTATTCATCAACATGTAAGGATTGGTCGCGCTTTTAGGTACAATTACAGTTCTATAAACTATTCTTACATTATTACAAGTATTATTATGTTTGTTCTCTGAATGATTTATAAATATGTGGCAAATATGCACGTTTGAACAATTATTTTGAGCATTTATGATTATACATGCTAAATATTAAGTTATAATATGTTTAATGAAGCCACTCCAGCTATCAAAATTCTGACTGTTTAAGTTATATGTTTGTCGTTTAAGATGAAGGATTGCTAAAATAATTCTTACACTGAGCGCTGAAAGACCTAAAGCCGGCCCTGCATACGACAATAATTACTGTTATGCATCTTTACTATTATCGTAGCTCTACCAGCTCAATGTGACTGTAAATTATTACAACATATTATAATTCCGATTTGTAATATTTGTAATAAAGAGTGATCAAAAAATTTTCGCTTTAAGGTGGAAAAAGTCTTACGACAGGCCTGGTTACACATCAGTATACTAAATTAAAACACAATAATAAATACGAGTACATAATAATAACACATACAAAAAATATATAAAAATAATCCACATATTAGTATGATAATCAATTAAATAATATTCAAAATTCATAACCTTATCGATAGAACATTATATATAATTTAGAGACATAAACTAGTACTCTTTCAAGTACTTAATAATCAAAAGTAATCTGATTTTATATAAATATTAATGACAATGTTTATAAATTCAACACCTAGCTTATATAATTTATTGAACAAAAATATAAATCTTAACTAATACTATTTACAGCCATTATTAAAATATTAGCTGGAGAAGAAAATAAATAATTGGCTTTAATATCATCAATAAAAAATGAGTCTTTATATCTGAGTTTTTATAATTTATTTTTTTCTAGTAAATGAGAGCAATGTACCTTATTATGTATTAATTTTTATAGATATATTGTATTAAAGTAATTTCTTCTAGTTTTTAGAGTTGAAATATTGAAAAATAACCTTATTCGCCATCATATGATGAATGAGAAGGTGTTTAAATATTACATTTGTGAGAAATTAAACGTAGGAAAGAGAGATTGATTCCTATTGTTGTGTTAGTGTAATTCGATTAGGATACCAAATAAAGGAAACATATTCTAGGTTTGAACGCACCAATGAATTTTAATCAAGGCTCGGAAGTTGTAGCACTAAAAATGTTATTTTTAAGCTCTTAAATATGCACTTAAAAACTCTAAAATATGCGCTATAAATAGCAAAAAAAAAAAATAAAAAAATATGCATTTATGTTGAAAAAATTATAAATTTATTAGAAAAAAAAATTAAATGTAATTTTACAAATATTTGGGTATGTAGACGTTTGGACTGATTGAATTATAAACTTAACAAAAATGTTAAATTAATTAAATATATTTGTAAAAGTTTACTTATAATTAAATGATTGTATTTAGTTACTAACTAATAGTACATCAAATTGTCGATGAAAAATGTATTATGTGAAAATACACCCAGAAATAGCACTATAAACCCTCAATTAGCAAAAGAGCAATAAAACCCGTAAATATGCAAAAAATGGCAAAATTAAATTTTGTGTATGATATCCAAATAGTTTGAAACATATTTGTATCTTGCTTTGGACGTTCTAGGATGAACCAAGAAAAATATGCATTTGCTAGAATTTCCGAGCCCTGATTATAATTATTTACTAGAGCATATGCGTTACTAAATTCTGAACAGCTGCACTTTAAAAAACCTAATTTTGATATTAATTTATTTCTTATTTTATCAATATGATTATTAAAATTTAATTTTACGTTAAGATAAACGCCTAAATCATTTATAATATAAACACGATGGATGACAGAATTTAATAAAATATAGTTATATAGTACATTAGTTTTTTTATTAGAAAATTAAATTACAGCACAGTATTTATTAATATTCAGTTTCATACTATTGCATACCATTCATGAAAACAATTTAAATCATTTTGTAAAAGGATTGTGTCTGATATATAATTAATGGTTTTGAAATTTTTGCGTCATTAGCAAATAGTAGTAAATTTGAATTTTTTCTTTCTAAGGATCCATCATTTATAAAAATAAGAAATAAAGTAGGCGATAAATGATCGCCTTGGAGGACACTGGAACTAACTGAAATTGAATTACAATAAAGTACCAGTACCATGGTACTATTGTGTTGTATTGAGAAAAATAAACGAAAAAATAAAACCTAAATTGACGAATAAAAATGTATAAGACATATCATTGATTATAGATAGTACTATCTATAATCAATGGACATATATATATGTTATATATTGATATAACATGTATTTTTCAACTACATACATTTAAACAGTACAATATTTTAATAAACACTTGTACATACACACAAATCATGAATAACATAATATTTGATATTGTTAGTATTAAAATCAGATGGTGTCGAGTCATGTGTCCTATATCTGAAGATTTTTTTAGATCTTAAATAATTTATAATATTCTATACACATTAATAAAATCAACTTTATATTTATTTTTATTAAGTATGTGAAAAATAAAATATGTTTCAACATCTTAAAAATTTGTCTGTTAATTTTTTTATTGAAAATATAACATTTGCAAATCAAGCCACACAAAATGTGATCAATCGCCATATCTATCAATTAGTATTTGATTGAACAATTTTGATTAAATATTATGTATGGATGTATCGAAATATAAATTATTATAATGTACCGTGAAAACTGTAAGAGTTGTAAAACTGGGCTACTTTCAAAAGTATAAAAAGTATAATAATCATTCATTTTTATAAAACTTTGTAACTATTAAAATTCGATGCAATATTTTACAACAATTTTTGGATATAACCAGGGTCGGATTGACAATTATTTTCGGCCCAGAAAATATGAAATAACGGTTTATTTATAACTGGCCCATGAATCACAAATTCAACTGTTTTAGCCCTGCCCCCTCCCAAAAAATGTTTTATTTTGCATCAATTTCAAAATTTGTTTAGTTTCATCCCTAAATTAGTAAAATCTACGATAACTTTACTATAATTAAAGCTATAATAGTTTTGGGTAAGTTACATGATTAATCAGTTCCAACTTGAACTTGAAGTTTGATCATAATGCATCTTTAAATATATAATTATTTTTTTAATGATATTTATTTATTTTATTAAATAAAACTTTTTTTTTGGGAATTATATATGAATAATATAGAGCGGCCCAAACAAGGACCGGCTCATCGGGAAGATTCCCGATTTCCCACCCCTGGATATAACTATAAGTTGTTTTCGACATATTTATTAGTTTTTTTCCTTATTGTTTCTAGTATTCTCATAGCTGTTTTACATTAATAATTTTATTTTCAGATACATTGGAAATTGAAAAAAAAATGGTTGGTAAAATTTTAGACAGTGATTTTACTTGTTCAATTTGTTTAGATACATTTAAAAAGGTAAGTTATAAATATGAATTCACTTTTATTATTTGTCAATGTTTTATCACATTAGGAAATTAGAATTACACAATTTATTCGTCTGTCAGTTTACCATTATAATATATAATATTCTTTATGGGTTAATGTTAACTACACACCGGACCATTGGAGAACTTTTGAGGACCCCAGGGTTGATAGATTCCAGGATCCTTTTATAAACAATTGTTTAGCTAAGATATACGAGTACTACTTGTACATAATTTAGTACAATAAAAAAATTCAAATTTGCATCTTATGTTACAGCGATTGTGGTTATAAAATAATTTCGAATAAAAGGCTGAGGCGATGGGCCCTCCAGAGGTTCGAGCCCTAAAACTCTAGTCCTCCCTGCCCTATCCTCTCGTTGGCCTTGGCTATAAAAAAAGCTAGTGTTTTTTATTTACTATAGAAAAAATATTTTCTTTTTTAATATGTAATATAAACATATATTTTCTAGCATTAAAAAAATTATATAAAACAATTAAAAATTAGTTTATGTTTAATCTGTATGATAGCCTATACATGTATAATCAATAGACAACCGTAATTATAAAGTAATAGTAGGTAATACCATTTAATGATGGATTAATAATTTCCAAATACTTGTATTACATATACTACGAATTATTTAACTATATAAATCAAGTTTGTTGTATTTTTATTTTTTCTAAATAATTTTTATATGAGTATCAGGTATTTTGTTTTCTAAAAATCAATTTTTATTAAAAACATGGTATTTCTGATGAACTAAAGATATTGGTTTGATAAAAATCTTGTATTATAAGAAAAAAAAAATTGTTTCTTTTAAATTCCAATCATTATTTGCATTTTAAATGTCATGTCTTTATGGTCATCTTTGACGAAACAAAATAAGACGCCAATGAATAATCTATTTACCGCTGTATATACGACCTACACGAAGCCCCATATTGTCTAAAATAATTTTATTTATGTAAAGGCTGTTTTCGCTCAAAATAAAAGTTTTATTTGCCATGTATACTCGCGTATAATCTCCAATATAGCACTGCTGTTACTGCGTATTACCGCGTGTGCGATGTAGTATAAAAATCGTCTGCTCTTAAATTTAACAGCACTCAAGAGAATCCGCACTTGGATAAAGAATAATAATTTTCAAATGTAAATCTTATTTGCACGTCTGGCTGTATACATATTTAAAACTATTAAATAATATATTGTTGAAGATATTTTTGTCGAATAAAAATACGTTTTATTTCGAATTGTAATTTCTTCGAGTTCTTATCTCATGTACGTAATTTATTAAATGTTAATGATGTGCAGTATAATTTTATCCTCGTCATTTTCATTATTTCAATAGTAATTAATGCTATTTATGTGAATACAGTATGGACCAGGTTTGTTTACTAGTGTCTTCCTGAGCTTATATTCCTCTATGGATTCGGGAGTAGTATTCTGTAACATATTTTTTCTCGCCTCATTACGTTTCAATACTGCCCTTTGGCATTCGTCATTAAACCAGTGTTTCTTTTTTATACCTATACCATTTGTTCTTAGATCCTTTGGAGCTACTTCAGTTGTACCTTTTATGTTTTTCCATCTTGTTTTCTGACTGTCATCTGCGTCATATGGCTGGTTATTCACTCTTCTGATCTCCTCCGATATGATGTCCCTATATTTATTTATTTCTATTGGGTCTTTGGTTTTTTCCATATTTAGAGACTATTTTATTTTTGTTTTTACTCACCCTCCAGTTGATTGAGAACTTTTTCGTTAAGGAAGCCACCAATAAATAGTGGTCCGTATCACCGTCTGCTCTTCTGAAACTATAGATGTTTTTTGTCCATGATTGGTGTTCTTTATCGATCGCTATATGGTCGATCGGATTATTGGTTCTTCCATCAAGTGATACACATGTTTGCTTGTATATATATTTTCTTGGGAAATAAGTACTGCTGATAACAATGTTTCTAGATGCTGCGAAGTTTATGAGTCTTTTTCCGTTATCGTTTGAAATACTGTGTAAGCTTTCTTTACTAATTGTTGGCCTATAGCCTTATTCTTGCCCTAATTTTACATTCATATCACCCATTACAACTTTTACACTATGTCAAGGGAGTGTATCATATACTCGCTCGAGACTTTCATAGAATACGTTTTTAACTTCAACCTCTTTTTCTTCCGTTGGTGCGAGCAGTTGATTATTATAAGATCATAGTTTGGCATCGACAATCGTATGAAGCATAGTCGTACATCTATCGCTTCGAACCTAATGACCTTTGACAGTAATGACTCATTGATTAGAAATCTCACGTCGAATTCGTGTCTCTACTGTAGGATATGGTCGTATCATTTGACTTCACGCTGCCATTTTCTGAAGCGCTACAATCGGTAATTTATATTTTTTAACCTCATCCATTATTATTTTAATTGCGCTTGCTTTAAAAAGTTATCTAATACTTCAAGTGCCAATCCTCATATCTTCAACTGTTGGTGAGATTTATTAACTTGAGTCTTTAAGAAACCGTATTTTCGATATTTTTCAATATTATAACGTATATGTATATTACAATTCGTATTTTTTACTTATTTATAACTTTGTCTTTAATTTTTTTCATATCTTCAAAAGCTATTTTTATAAATCACAACAACTTTTATGGGTATTATTTATATCAGTTCTTATCGTATTGCTGATAATTGTCGTAAATAATAACACAAATTTTCTAGTCTAGAGAATGCAGTCATATTACTGGTGGTACATTTCCGTCCATTAAACAGACATTATTAATTTTTTTCTACAATTTACGAGTTGTTAAATTAAACATACGTGAAAGTACTCGTCTCGCTATATGTGAAATAATAATATTTTGGGAAAAGGTAAGAATTCCTGTACAAGAAATTCAGCATTATATATCTAAGCTTGAAAAATTATATCATGAATAGAGAACAATTCAAAATAATTCAACAAAAAGAACTAAATGTCAAATTAAAAAAGAAATCGTTTTCACCTCAAAATCGAACGATTTATTTGACATTGCTCATGCAAAATAAATATGATAAGTAATCATTTTTACTATGACACATTAATATTTTGTTTTTTAAAAATGTTTAAAAAAATCATTTGTTATCATATATATCCTAAAGATAAATATAAGAGTTAATAGAATTAATATTAATTTTTCTCGGAGGATGCCCATCTGATGAAATCACTATAAAAACACCGGGTGCTATTCATCATGCTAGGTGGATGACAAAAGCATTATATTCATTAAAAATATAATTATTTAAAGATCAGTTTCATTTTAATATAAAAGAGGAAAATGGGATAAGGGACATATGTATATTTTTGATTCGTATTTACGCGAAAGCATGGTTTGGGGCCAGGGATGGCGCGAGGGAGTGGGCAATAGGGACAGTTGTCCATGGCCCCGTGCCTTGAATTACATATAATTACGTATAATTAAGACCCCGTGGTTCTAATTTAACTGAATTTAAAATATTTAAAGACCTAATATAATAAGACCTAAATTATAAGACCCAACATTTATTTTGCCCAGGGTCTCGCAAACTCTAGCACCGTCACTGTTTGGGGTTCCACATGTTGCTACAGCACCATACCAAAATTTTAATTTTATTAAAGATGTATATAACTACTATGACATAGATGTTTCTAAAATAGTTCTGATGAAATTCTGTAGACATTTATGGTATTTGTCTAATAAAACAATAAATTTTTTATTTTTCGATAATAATGTATTTGCCGATTTAAAAAAAAAGATGGTTCAAGCTTTAACTTCAAATGATGGCTCAGTTGAAATAATGAAAAAACTATCAATTAAACCTCATGAAGTGTCGTCTTTAGTTACAAAGGATTTGAGTAATTTTGTAACGAACAATACAAAAATATTTTTTGAACGTTTCGGAATTGATAAACATTCTTTACACGATGAACCAAAAGAATAGATTAACAATCCTGCATATAATGAAGGAGCAAATATTATACCCCATATTAATGTTGTTAATGATATAGCAAAAAGAGGAGTAAAGATCATTGAAGAATACAACAGTATATGAACGAGAGCCGAAGAATAGAAACAATATTTCCTTCAAATTATCAAAGATTATAAAATTAAGTATCCTGATAATAACAAATCAATACTGCAATAATATTATGTCATTAAATATTATAATTATAAACATTTATTTTGTCAGTTTAAACTTCATTATACAATTTTCATATGCTAAATTTAATTTTAGATATAATATGACGTTAATATTATTAATTTTTAAAATATTCACGGAAATGTCAAAAAAAAATTTTATATTAAGATATAATATATCTCACCATTAATTGAAGATATTAAAAAAATTTTCTTAAATGTAGTTTTATTTAATTCCATAATAAATTTAAATTTGACTAATGCTTTATGACATAAGTATAAAAACTTGAAACATTTTGAAAAATTGTAAAAGTTCAAACTTTAAGTTCAAATAGACACGGGTTGACTTTGTTCGATTGATTCAATATTACGTGTAGTTAATTTTTGTATATATATATATATATATATATTTTTTATAGATTTTTTTTTTTTCGTCTATAGTTAAGGACCACCCTAATGGACCTATGTGCACCATTATATTATAATACGGATTCAAGGTGTTTTTCCGGGTCTTTAACGATTTTTTCGTCGGACAAATAGGTATAAACAGCATAAAATGTACATTTATATTGCGTTTTATTCCAGGCGGTATTCGTAACGAGTCCAATGCGTTGTTAAACACTGAACTGAAAACTTTGTCTCCAATAAAAGTAAACGTCATGTTCTCCGCATAACTCTCAGAACTCCTGTAGTTCAGTAGTAAGATATACATTATATCGTTGCATTAAGCGGTTTAAAAGACCTCGACTGTAGTTGTTTTTATAAAATTATGGACTACATGCGATTTGTGTTACACATATTTTTACGTGAACGACCGTAACCATATATCGTTATACGTAGACGGACGTGCGGATACGTACCTACTTGCCGCATTGTACAACTCGTGTGATGTGAACAGCCGCACGTATCTCATCGGCTGCAAGATACACGTGTTCTGGCAGTCCTGCAGTAATTCAAATAAAAAACATCGTTGAAAAACACGCCGACGGACATTTCAATTCGATTGCGAAAGATAAATAAATTATTAGCGCACGGTTCGGATGCCGTGTATTCGACTTAAAATATTGACCACAAGGAGAGGAAAAATTATAATTGTGATACCGATACGGATTTTGAAAAAAGGTCGACCGGTGTGTGCTCGTTTAAACCGCTAAATTACATCTAGATTCGAACGTGTGCAGTCAAATCGTGTTGACACGTGCGCGCTAAAAAAGGCACGTTGACGTTTAACTGCGATCCGCAACATAAATTACTAAACATGTACCAATGAAATAAATTATTGCAATACGATTGTTATCGATGTGTTTAACAATTGCGTACGGATGTATTAAAAAACATAAAAGTGCAAACCATATCTCATTATTATATGCGCGTACAAAAAATCAATTGTGTAATATTCGTATGGTTGTATGATTGAATACGTTATTATTCATTAATTTATTACATTATACAATATATATCTACAACAACTTGTTTTTGGATGGACGTTATAATATAGGCACTGTATGCTCATTAGACGTTGTCAAAGAAAATGATGTACCTATACTCGTATGTGTTGTTTTTTTTTCCGATACGCATGAAATTTGTCTTGCTAATCATCAATAAATACATATCGATAAAATGTCATTAGTTTCCTCAGAATCAAAACGTTGATAAAGTAGCCATTTATTGTGTAATATTGGAGGTACAATGTACTGTAACCAATCATAAACGTTAAAGGGTATAAAGTGACAAAAAAGGGCAGGGGACTTAGTACATCATTCTTAGCGTTCCAATTAGTTTCATACAATTACTAGATAATTATTTATAAATAGGTATAAATGTTATCAGATATTGTTAGTGAACAATCTTTTTTCAAAAACTATTTATGTGCTGTAAAAATATATAAACTTGTAAATTGCTTACTTATTGTGTTAAACAACAGATAGTAATTAATATATATGTATAAAATAAATTTAAAAAACATAACTAAAATTATATATTATTATATAATTTACAATTTATATTTAATAAAGGTGAGTTTTGTTTGCAGAACCTAACCAAGTGACATCAATTAAATTGCAAAGCCAATATTTCAACTGTTTTTTTTTTTTTTTTATTTAAATTGATTATATTAAAAAAACATTATAGCATACTGTTTTATTGTGTACAATTATTTTTAATAAAAAGTTGAGCATTTCATTAAACTTTTTGGAGAAATGTTAAAGGGGACGCTTTAAAGTGCTGTGAAAGTTATTAGGGGGACTAAGTTCCCTTGCATCCCCTCTACTTTAAGCCCTGCTTGTATTTGATCTACGGAATGAAGCTTTAACATCTATATATAGCTGTATTTTTAAAAACTTAATAACTATGGCCAATAAGTTTACTGTTAAAATCAATATATATATATATTTTATTGATACCTTTGAGTGTAGAAGATATCTATAATGCAACCATCGTAAGATTCAGATTGTTTTTGGTTACGAAACTAGAGTAGGTTTTAGTTAAAATCATATTACTAAACATAATGTTCAAAATGCATTACAATGATAATTATTTATCACGCTATTTTAACATATTTTAAAATCAAAAATATTTTTAAGATTATAACTTAAAATGATTTTCTTTTTATTACATAATTTGTTTAATATTATAACAGAAAATATTTTTATTAAATAATATTCGAAAGTAATATAAATATTATGATAGGACATGTATTAATCTTTTTATAGCATTTATTTTTCTTATAAACTGTAAAAAAAAATACTTTCTAAAAACTAAAATTAAATATAAAATCGAAAAATGAAAACACTTAAAGTGTATACACCAACTACACTATAGTAAGCCCATAAAATATTCATTTTATTTTTAAAAATTTGTCGAGTTGGCAGGTCGTTAGTGGAATTCAGTAAGTGCACTAATGGAATTTTTAAATAATTATTTAGTAATTTTTAATAAATAATACTTTTTTAGCTCAGAAATTAAATTAATTACACGTAAAATGTGTACAAATTGATTTATAAATGCTTATTATATGCGTCATGTTTTACATATAATGTTTTCTCTCTACTATATATTTGAAATATATAAATTTTAATTGCTCGTTTTCGACTAATGATTAATGGAAATATATTTAAAAATTAAACACTTAATTTCACTAACTAAACAATTTCTTTTATTGTTATTCAACATTTTAATAGCCATCTGTATTGGAATGCAAACATGTATTTTGTTACAAATGCCTCAAGGATTGGTTATCTACCAAACGCACGTGCCCAATGTGCCGAAAGTTCATAATCAAAAATCCGGAGCGGTGTCCGTATTTGGGAAAACTTATTTTAGACATGCAGAATTCGATTTCTACGTCGAATACGCCTGAAAACAATCGCCGTAAAACAAGTATGTATTTTATGATAAATCATGTATCATATATTTTAATTATGTATACATATAATGATATAAAACGATTAGTATAAAAAATTACACTTAAATTAAAAAAAAAAAAAATATATAGTGTCTAAATACCTAATTATTGAGTTGGTAATGTAGAAAATATGTAAGCATTAAATGTTTTAAGAAAAGAATATTTTTCAAACAAAAAAAATTC
This sequence comes from Sipha flava, assembly GCF_003268045.1. Lineage (NCBI taxonomy): Eukaryota > Metazoa > Arthropoda > Insecta > Hemiptera > Aphididae > Sipha > Sipha flava. Next base: position 3,142,706 of record NW_020273108.1, read on the forward strand.
ATTGAAATAGTTATATGAATATATATATTTATAAGAATTTTGGTTTACTAAATAAAATATTTAAACGTATGTTTTGATGATCATACTTTTCGATTGACAGAGTCATATATTATTTCAAATGGTTACTTCTTAATGATAAAAATCCTACTGTATATGAACATATTAAAAACAGTATGCACTCGCAGTGATCGAAAAGTTGTTACTTATTGTCAAGTTTAAAAAGTAGAAATTACAAAAATGGACTGTGGTTCTGATGCTAAATAGCTTTTGAAAAAATGTGAAACGAGAAGTATGACTCTGAAACCAAGCGTTCTGTGAAAAATTAAAAAAAATTTATCATGAAAAGATGCCAGTAAATGAAAGAAGTTACGAAGGGAGATTAAGTTATCGCATTTTAAATATATACAATAATTATATTCTATGAACATTTACCGACTAAAATTTTGGAACAACGTGGGTTACAAAATAATTTAAATTTTGAATTATTTAATCTTGTATTATATAATTTATATATGATGATCAGTGAAAATCACCTGAAAAGGTTATAGCTGTTTTGAAGCATATAATATAGAAAAAGTACTGTAGAGAAATTCTATGAAATTTTAAAATCTAAAATTATTATTTTTCTTGTATTTCTATAGGTTTGAGAATATCGCTGTCATATGGAATTTTAATTACCTGTACATAAATATATATATATATATATAAGTATTTATATTCTAATTTTTGTTTTGTTTTCAAATAGTGTATATTCCGGGACGACACAATCTTGGTAAAGAGAATAATAAACGCCCACCATGGAGATAGAAAACGCAAAACAAGAATAATATATACAAAATAAATTAGATATTTATAACGATTTATAATTTTTAACTATCATATTAACTTCATATTTTTTTATTTGAGACTATAATTCAACCTATAAATTATTAAGGATATAGAGTATAAATAGATAATTAATATTTGTGTGTAATTTTTGGTTATTGTAATTAATTGGTTAATAAATAATACTTCTTTGTTTAATGATGTAATATATTATATTTTTTTAAGATTTTTAATATTCTAGTAAAGATTTGATTTTTGATAAAATTTTTTTTAATATTGTACAATACAAAATATATATGTTTGAATTTATAATTATAGTTACGTAGTATATTGTATATTGTATTTTTTCCTCCGAAAGAGGTTATACAATAGAATAAATCCCGTGTCACTACAAATGGATACAATTTATTTAAAACCATAATATTATGATTTATTTATTTACTAGAACTCGACTAAAATTATTATCATCAAAACTTATACTTTAAAAATTAGATAGGTAATATCATTGAGATTGGTATTTTTTTTTTTTATTGGTTTACGGTCATTGAGACCATACCGCCAAACAAATTTCTCTCCATCTATCTCTATCTTCTGCCGCTACTCTCCATGGTATCTCTGATTCAATGCTTCCCGCGTCCCTTTGTACACAGTTTTCCAACGCAAGCGTGGTCTTCCTAGTGGTCTCTTACCGACCGGGTTATCTTCGATTGTTGTTCTGACTATGGATCCCACTCTCCGCCATGCAACTCTCCGCCACTCTTCTGCCCAGGTCAATCCTTTTCTTGATTTCATTCGCGATGTTCGGTCTCTGGAACAGCTCCTCGAGTTCTTTATTTTATCATTGAGATTGATTGCAATAGTTTATCTTTTCTGTAACAATAATTATCATTAAAGATAGTTTAAGCACAAAAATATTTTAAATTATGGATTTTGTCACAGTTCAAAACAAAATATTATGTCAAAAAAGAAATATAAGTAATAATATATAATATAAAATATAAGTGACAAAAAACAATAGTATAAATAATACCTGTAATATAAAAATTAAGAAAGATATTTCATCTAATTTACCGTTTTTTTGCTTAACCCCAATTTGTTTTTTAAAACAAATCTTGTCTGCGATGATTCAATTAATTTATGAATACAAAAAATAAATGCTGGAATTAACCTGTTCAACAGTTTTCCACCGGAAATATTATTACCACACACAAAATTGAATACATTTTATTTAATACAATAATTTTTTTTTAGAAGTATGGCATATTAATACTATATAATGGATCAATCATTTAGATATTTTAATTATTAATTTACTCAAATGAGCCAATAACTAAATTAGTTTTTAATAATTACAGTAAATATATTTAAATATTTAACAATAACTGTTGTAAACATAGTTTTAAAACTAATTATAAATGTATTTTTATACAATTTCAATTATTTAATTAAATATACCTAATTCATAGATTTACTGTTTGTATAATTCGCTACTCAAATAACTAAATATGTTTAAAATAAACAAACATGATTTATTCTTAATACAGAAAAAAATTGAACAAATAAAATATTTAATTTATAGAAACTTTGTTGTGCAGAATTAAACTGTAAATTACAGAAATGAAAACAAACCTTATAATGAAAGTATATTTTTAGCAGTGATCAGTTAAGGGCAAATGTTAGTGGCGGCGCTAGGAATTTTTTTCAGGGCACGCCAAAAGAATGCCATATATATTAGGGTTGGCAGGAAAAACTTTTTTTTTTATTTGCTACGTTAAAAAAATCGTATATACATCGTTATTTTTCGACATTTTGATTAATAATGTTTTTTGAATAAAAAGAAAACGGAATAAAAGATTAGAAGATAATTATAGAAGAGTACGAAGAAAATTCGTAAATTGATGATAACAAATTTCAAAATACATAATAATTAATATTTTTGTGTAATATAATATTTTCTTGTACTATGTTGTTTTTTTCTCTGTGATTCGATATATTATTAACATACAATTTATAAACTATCGGTCACGACGAAATCAAAAATAATGCTAAGATAAGTAATTTTTATCCTAGGGCACAATTTTTCATGCGAGAAAAATCGATTTACAAGAAAACTAATTATTTATTTTTTGGCCACTTATGTTTTTTTCAAATGTAATGTATATCAATGAATAGTTTAGATTTGTTGTGTACATTTAAAATAATTTAATACATATTTAAAATTTTTTTTTTTGTGCATTGTTGCTAATGATGTCATATCCTTTATCTTCTCAGTACAATTCAAAACAAAAGCAAAATGTTATTTTAAAGAAAATGTGACTTCGTAAGTGGTTGTACAAAGTAAAAAATTTACTTATTTATTTCCATCGCATTTTATTTTAAATGTATTATCATTTCTCTGGGTGGGTTTATCTGGTTTCCCGTTAAATTTTAACTCCGAGGGAACGTTTTATTGTTTCACAAACAAATGGGTTTTTTTCTAGTGCCTATGGGCTAATAATTATTCGTAGAATATTTTTTATTACAAATTTTACGGGCTGTGTTATGTCTTCTTCCATGAATAATGTTTTTCGCCCGAAAGCACTAGATTCTCTATTATTTGTTGGTATTCCCATTTGAATCGTAAAACAAAAACTTTTTTTTATTCATCCGATTTGTGTCGAGGTATACTTACCACCAGTGTTGTGGATTGTCTAGATGATTTATCTAAATGAAAGCTTTTATCTTTTGATCTTATATAGATAAAAATAATTTGAAGTATCTTTTTATCCGTCTTTTTTGAATAAAATGATCACCTGAGATAAAATTATTATATATAGATAAGTTTTTGATAACCTATATACAACACTGCTTACTACAACTACCACGAACATAAGCTACAACGGAATTCAAACGACCACTTCGTTCATTTGTTATATTTAACCGGTGTCCTAACCGATATTGCGAAAAAATAAAATTAATAGAAACATGAAATATTAATTGTCAATAATATCACAAACATGAATAGTACAAATAGTTAATTACTGATAATGCTAATGTTACAAGACCGCGGTCTGGGTTAAACCGAGTTGATAGGTATGTGTTTTAATGGGTATCGGTAAAAATGGTATTTATCCATCCTCAGTTATATACGATAGACCTTACGCTCAACAAAATTATTATCAAAAATATAGGTATTAATTACTTTTTCAGTGGTTTCAAAATTCACCGAAAGTTATCACAAATGCGTTGTGGCCGTAAAATAGACGCAATCAACGTAGCTGTTTGACTTAATGTTTAATAATCATTACAAAAATATAACTCGTAAAAAAAATTTATTTTCACAAACGAAAGAAATAAGAACGTGCATTAGTAATATTCCATTACGTTACATATGGGGCTCCCGGCCAACACAAAAAAAAAAAAATTATTCACTCAAAATGGAACAACATGGAGAAATATTTCGTGCATTGAATATTATTATTATCTAACTTGGAAATTAATATTATGTTTCACTCTACTGTGGGATGTGATAATATGCACCAGAACTGTATATACTAGTGTATACATTTATTTTCGGAGTATTTATCAATGATTGTTTTTACTCCGTTCGATTTTATTTACAGCCGTAAAAACCCTTATGAGGTATGAGTATTATAACTCTCTACAGTGGCGTCCACACGTTTTCCATGTTACCAGTGCAGTTATAATTATAGGGCCCCAAATTTATTTTGGTTTACATCCATACGACCATATTCGTTTGATTGAATTAATTTTTTCTCTAAATACATTTTTAAATGCATGTTTACCATAAATAAATTTAAAAATATTGCATATACCTGTACAACATTTTGTGGTTTTTGTTTTTGGGGAAGCCCCCTTCAAAGACCCCCTATTTCCACCCATGCATATAAAATCTATACTTATAAAGGGCATCAAATATCTAAAAAATAGCTTAGGGCCTTATTAAGTCTAAATCCAACCCCTAAGTTAATCGGCACTTTGGTAAAAAAAAGTCGCTGAGTCAGCAATTTAATAAGAGCATGCCGACTGCCCTACTAGAAAAAACTGAAATGCCACTGGTTTTAATGTTTTATAATTATTTTATTATTTGTATAAATGTACTATATATTTATGTGAAATAGTTTTAAATTATAATATTCGTATGTATATTTGTTTTCAATAAACCACAGAAAATTTACTTATTTCGATTTTGTTTAAAATGTTCAAATGTTCAAATGTATTGTCAGTACTATAATTAGAGATGAGCAAACCAAGACCAAGACTACCATAGTCTTGGTCTTGTTTTTGCAGACTCATTCTAGGTCTTGCAGAACCATTATAGTCTTAGTCTTGCACTTCAAGTCTTGGTTTTGCTGCAAAAATCTTGCATTATTTACAATTAAAAAACAAAATGATTTCCCTATCTAGGCTAGGAGCTTGTAGAATTTGATGATTGTTTATTATCTTCAAGATATAACTTAACTCGTACAAAATACAAATATATATATATATAAATAATATATACAAAATATGTTATATGATTCAAATTGCTAGAAATCTGATTTTTACTACTGGTAATTTCAAAAAAGTCACTAAATTTACTGTTAGATACACAGTATCAATACACATTTTAATAAATATTATAATAATTGTTTAATCGTTACTGCCGCAAACACTGAAGTATATGAGCCACTAATATCACGACAATCGACACAATAAACAATTTTACCCTATTCACGAATAGAACACTATATAGAATATAGTACCAACTATAATATAATCCTGTTATTAGTATAAAATTCAATGAAGAGATTTATTTATGAACCTAAATAAATATTACTATTAATATTCCTTATAGCCATCGCCTGTATCGGTGATTTTGGTGTTATTATTATATGTTTTTATACTCACATATCAACATTTGTGTTATACTTGGCACCTTAAAATAATTTCATTACGTTTCTGTAATTGCTATTTGTTATAAAACTACTATGTGAATATCATATCCAATTATTTCTTATCTTTTTTTTTTAATAATTCAATAATTTGTTATTTTCCCGAACATGTTTTATGTCAAATTTAATATTACATTTTTATTATATTCTTAATAAATTGTTTTTATTTAACCCACATTAAATGTGTTTTTTTGAGAACATTTTTTTTTTTAATTGCAATAAAAATTGTAGGATTGCAAGACTCTTGCAGAGTCGGTCTTGCAGACTCAGTCTTGGTTTCGGTCTTGCAGAGCCATTGTAGTCTTGGCCTTCATCTTACAGCAAGACCAAGACCAACTTTGCTTATCACTAACTATAATATTTAAAAATGTCTGTTTGTTTTGTATTTTGTATTAATTATTACGATTTTAATTTTAAAGTGTTGTTTTGCAATGAAATAATCATTCAAAGCAAACAAAATTTATCAAAATGCCATTTAGTTCATTTAAAGACAATATTTTATTTATGAACCTATTGTGTTCGACTAAACATTTTTTTTGATTCGCGTGAAAAGCATCACTGACCACAGTACCGATATCAAATATTTTTTTATATATTTCCTAGGGCTTTGTAGTACAGTACAGTACAACTTTAATATATTATGATTAAATTTGAAGAGTTAGTGTTATAATCATCGGTGTACGCTAACATGTATTTTAAAGTCTGCCTATAATACTTTTAGATCCTGTATATACAAAATATGTAGGTATATTTATTAAATTACAATTTATCAATAATTAAACAACCATAACATTATTTTTTTATTTAATATTGCGGTATATTAGTCTCAATGGTTATGTTTTTCTAATCTTGTATATTTCTCACAGATAATTTCAATTATGTATGGTTTGGACTTTTGTAGTTAATTGTAAATGTTGTATTATCATAATAAGATTTTGCACGAAAATTTAGAAAATTTAATTTAATTTTTTTTTTATTATGAAACATCATTTACTCGTATTTTTACTATATATTTTAGAATATCTAAATTACATTTAATTTAAAAATCATCAGTTAAAATTTGAGCCCTATACTCTTAGACTTTAGGGCTATATAAAAATATGAGGGCTTCATTTACAACATACCGGGAAATGCCCAGGCACACCCGGCACCCACTACGTGTATAAATATACTATGGTTATAGCGGTACGTTAGGTAGATATATTATATATATATTACATGATGTACCTACATAAAACTTATTTTTCCCATATTTTTCCAACAAATTTTTAACATCAACTATTTATTATTAACAATTATATATATATATATATATATATTTCTACCCATGTCTGACCAGTTTGGGCTTGTGTTATTGATATTCACAGTAAATATCAAATTCCATTTAATTTTATTGCCGTAAACATAAGATTATTTTATACATTATACATCCATCTGAAGTTATATATGGTTACGTGCTACCAGTATCACGTTTTTTCTACTACAAATGTGGTTTGAACACATTTTATTTTTATTTTTGGTTCATATTAATAAATGCTTTTAGATTCGAATAGACACGAGTTTGAATAGTTATGAAATAAATAAATAAATCACAATTCTATTTATGGTTTATTAATATATATTCTGAATAACATAAGTTTTTACGCCAGTTAATGAGTGATTTGAGTTAGAACTTTTATTCTATATTATGTATAATTGTAAAAATTTTATAAAAAGGTAAATTATTGCTATTATTTTCAAACATCATTCATTTTCATACAAAAAATGTTTTTACGATAGCCATCAGTCCAGATGTGAAGTGAGCCGAATACTTCATAGGTATAACTGTTTATGTACCTACTAAATTAATGTACTATTCCACCCCCGTTTGCCATACAAATGTTTTCGATAATTTATCGAAATCTAATGACGGATTTTTGCGGTGACAATCTAACCCGAACAAATTTGTTTCTTTATCGACTGTAAACGTGCATTTCTTCCACTAAATAAAAAAATAAAATCACTTTATTAATATATAAATATACAGGTGTGGTGAGATGTGTCCTTCTTCAGGCTATTTTTGATTTTAGTACGTATTGTCATATTTTTAAATGTATGTATTTTTATCAAATACATTATACAGAAACATAATTAGTGTAAAAGTCCATAAATGTTATAAAATTAATTTGAATTGTATGAGTTAAGAATTAAGAAAAAAAAAAGATATTTTAAATAAAATATTCTTGTCCTGCCTCTCAGGGGAAAGTTCAAGGTTGCTTATATATTATGTATACTTAAAGAGTAATTCATTTTTCTACTTCTTGTGGAATCCGACCGGTCCTTCGCCCGTTTCTATATGCAAAATGTAACACTACGTAAGGATCTAATAAAACCGGTGTTCCCATGGATCGACGAAATTACATGCATATACAATGTATAGCTATAATATAGCCGACGGGGCCACAAGATAACTATAAAAAATCAGCCTGATATTAGTAACCGTTTACGATCAACAAAAATCAATCTCAACGCGTTTATTATTGACCCAGTGATGTATTATAATGGAGAGTTGTCGGTGATGCCGTGGAGCGAACTAAGACAACACTGCCATTATTGTCGTATTATCTAAATATCTATTAAATATGCGACGTCCATGTATAATATGGTTATGCTAATGTTGCCTCTATTCATGGACGCGCGTATTATATGTATGCATAAATTATAATTATAATAGTAAGTAGGTTGTTAATATTAATGGGCACATGTGTGTAACATCACCAAATGCATAGTTTCAAAAAAATACCAAAAGGTAATAATGTTCTTCGATCAAATAAGGCTTATAAATCAGTGGTGCGCAATTTTTTTTTTAACCCAAAATCCTTATATTTATTTATTTTCATGAGACAACAATCTATATATAAGTATTTATATAACCTTGTAATTTGGTATTAGATTATTGGCAACCCTCTACTAAAATCTCACAATTACCAGATCGTGCAACACTGCTACGAACAGTGATCTACGTTTATTCAACAAGAAAACACAAGTAATTTTAACGTTTTTTATTTTTATATTATTTCCACTTATAGAATTGATTAAATATAGATATGCGGTATAAGCGCTATTATTAATTCCATCATACCCATTGACATGCGAGCTGTCTATATTGTTTATTTAATTGATACTAATAGCTATAGATAACTAAAACCATAGACGTGCTCAGACCTCTTTTTTTGAGGTGTACAAGAGGCAGCCACAGCCTATTCTCCCACTGAAATGATCAGAGTATTATATTTAAATGTGTAAATAAACAATAACATAGTTATATACTTCAATGAAAAAAACAAAATAAATTTGATAAATAATCATAGCTGATCATAATACAATTCTGAGTTAGTTAAGTTGCGTTAGTTGGAATCATCAATGATATTTTTCGAATTTAAATGTATAGCTATTTCTTGCTTTGTAGTTAAAAGTATTGCGCTATTTAAGGTCTTTAAATAGGTACCATAAATTATACTTCACTGAAAATGATTAAAAATGAAACAAAATATTCTAAGAAAACCTGCTATACCTAATTAAATGTTCAATAGATTTTTTCAGTAATTTAAATACTTTTAAATTTGATAGAATAAAAAATAAAAAATAAATTATTAATTAAATTTATTTAATTAATTTATTATGTACTTGACGTAAAGGCGGGCTTACAAGAGACGTGAGCCACGATCGTATTTTACGATCTTGTGAGTTGTGACTCACGAGCGTGGTTTCAAAAAGCATCGCAAAAATCGTAAAGGTTTTCGCAACGTGCACGCAATTATCATTCAGTAAGATGGGATCATTAAGGCGCGTTCTCATGAGTCAAGTTTATTTAACCGATTGTAGTCGATCAACAAAAATCGAGTAAAATCTGTTGTGAAAAACTTTGTTTCGATAAATTTGATCAACTAATTAGTCGATCCAAAAAGTTTGACCCAGTCAAACTTTATCGGTTAAGTAATGAGTTGTCTTTAAATTTGTTTGAAGTTGAAACTTTTCTTGACACGCGGGTATATAAACTTACACTACAGTTGATACAAATTGAACTTCAATTCGTTTTCAACCAGCCATTCATGCATGTATTTCGTTGTTTGTATTTGTTAAATTTAAGAAATTTAAATGAATTGTGTTTATTTTTAAATTTGTAATTATAAAAATAAGCCTCGAGTGATCTGGTGTGATACTTAAATTCTAAGAACTTTTTCATGATTATCTTTGGAACTATTGTCTAGATAGTCAGGGGTGGGCAACTGGCGGCCAAGTTTCGCGGTCATCGATGCTAAGGCCTGTCAAATGAATGCGTCCACGCCAGTGGCGTAACTGGGAGCTCGCAGACCCCGCGTTGCGAGGGGGGGGCACGGTAATTTGGGGACATTGGTTAAAGTATATTTAATTCTCATGAAAAAAAAAAATTGAATAATTGCTTTTTTTCAAATTAAATTAGTGTTTATAATAATGTTTATAATAATCTATTATGCGAAATATGTTCAGACCAGAGCGCTAATGAAATGGAAGATGCAATAATGAAGTTTTTTAAAGTAAACAATATACAAAAAATAAATGTACAGGTCAAGGATATGACGGGACAAGCGTAATGAGTGACATATACAATGGCTTGCAAAAACAAATTTGTGAAAGAAAACCGATTACTTTTTAGGTTCATTGTGCCGCATAGAATTTAAATTTAGTACTGAAAGATGCAGTTTTTGTTCAATTTTATACATTTTTTAGTTTAAGTATAAAAAGGTGGGATCTTCTTTTAAATATAAATTTAATAAAAATAAAATTTGAAGCAATCACGATTGCAGAAAAATGTGGCATAAATACATCGTTTTCGAAAAAAGGAACAATCAAACAATTATTTTGACGAACTTTGTACTGACCAGCAATTAACTGATCCCGAAAATAATTTTAAAATCAATGTATTTTACACAAATATAGAAATTACAATTTCATAACTTCGTACACATTTTATTGGTATGAATAATATAGTGAATATGTTTAAATTTATTTTTTCCAAAAATTTAGCATTATACTCAGATACAGAACTGACCCATTTTGCTAAAATTATAATAGAACTGTATTCAAATGATTTGTCTATATCATTTGTATAGGAAATACTTTTATTCAGAAGGGAGCTATTTAAAAATATAAAATAATTTTTTAGCGTCAAAGAATTAGTTGAATTATTGACTGTTCAAAATACATGTTACCAAGTGTTCCGGAAGTAGTCAACGTTTTAAAACTATTTCTTTTTATACTAGTAACATCAGATACAGCAGAACGTTTTTTCTCGAAATTAAAACTAATTAAGAGTTATTTAAGAAGTACTATGGCATCACAACGTTTATCAGATTTAAGTGTATTGAGTATTGAAAACGAGAGAATACGCAGTTTAGACATAAACATATTAGTTGATAAGTTTACCCACAAAAATTCTAGAAGATCGCAAAATTGTGAGTAAAATAATTCATTTTTTTTTTCTTTCATGTGGCATAGGTTTAATGGTATGAAACAATACAAAACAAAACTAAACTAAACTAAACTAAAACAAAACTAAATAATTCAGTAAAATTTAGTTATTTATACATTAAGTAATGATTGTGTAATAATAAATAAATATTGTTATTTTTTATCACATCATAACAAAATTTTAATTAAGATAAGTGATTTACCTACATCAGATTATTGTTTTAAACTAATATACCTACCAAAACAATATTTTAGAGGCCCATTTTTTATTTTTGCGGGGGGGGCCTAAATTTTTTTATTACGCCACTGGCCCACGCTCTCGCACCCGCCCGACCAGTTACTCACCGACACCTCAGCCGCTACCGCCGCCACCATCGACCATTGACGACCATGAATGCAACACCTGACGTGAGGTTTAAGACGAAATGTTAGCATTACTCTCAATGACAAAACACAATATCCATGTCAAATAGTTGTTGTGGCGAGTAGTTGAATAAATGAACTTGGTGACATTGTACAATAATTTACGAATTATAATTAAGGCTCGGATTTATATATATTTATATTACCAAAATATGTTGTGAAAAACTCAAAATATGAATTTTACTAACATGATTTATTTATTAAGAGGACGCTATACTAAAAGTGAAACGTATGCAACGGCCAAGAGAATGCGCTATTAAGTGTTTTCACGATCCGCAAGCACATACAATTTTATAATATAACCATATGACGTATAACAGGGGTCTCCAAACTACAGCCCGTGGGTCAAATACAACCCGTGAACTAGTTTTAGCTAGCCCGTGGTCCGCATAGGACGCGTAGGTAAATATAGATATATAAATGGGCATGACCGTTTTCGATCAAAAACGTACCCTTCCCTTTTCGGACGATTCACTTTTCGACCAAATTTAAAATAGGTCGATTTCCTTTTCGACCAAAACAAAAATTTATATAATAAATTGAAAATAATAAAATAATTATGTACAATTTTCGTCAATAATTATTAAAATATTAATATAAAAGACAACGATATTTTGTATCTAGTTTTGATCTCTTATCGCAATGAAAATTGTTTGCATTTTTTTTTTTGAAAAATCCGAATTTTAATTTTAAAAATTTTAGGACTTCGCTCGTTACGCCTGCCAGATCCACTCACCAACTCGAGTGGTACTGCGTAGCATTTTTCAGAAGTATGGGGCTTTGCAGCAAGGGGAATTATAGTCGAAACCTAACCTAGTTTTTATACAAACCTTGATACTGTTACAAATGGGATTATGCTTTGTATGTGAACCTCGCTACGTGAGTAAAACCCTGAATCATCATTAATATATTATAGTAGTTCCCATCATAATTAAACATTGTGCATCGTTATTTTATTATTTTAAATTTATTATATAAATTTTTGTTTTGGTCGAAAAGGGAATCGGCCGAAAAGGGAAGTGTACAATTTTGGTCGAAAACGTACTCGCCCATATAAATATTAGTAAATATAAGACATATTAGTAAAAGCGTTTAGGTAAAAACTTATCGAATTTGAAACACAAATTTCAAAAAATTATTTTACTAATTTTTTTAATTGCGGTACATATAATAAAGAATGTAAATTACAATTCCCAATCGACTTCGTTCAAAAAATAATTTCTGAACTTAAAATTCAATTTAAACAACTTTTTTCTGACCTTAATGTAAAATCTGAAGACATAATAAATATTTTTCAAAATCCGTTTGGTTGTGATATTAAGAAGTTATCTCCTACCTTTCAAATGAAAATGATTGATTTACAATGTAATGATGCACTGAAAATGAAGCATCGCTAAGAGACTACGAGTAGTTGATTTTTATAAATTTCTACCAGACAACCAAATTTAAAATAATTTGCTATTGATTATATATCTGTATTTGCTAAAATTTATTTGTGCGATTAAACTTTTTCCAAAATTAAGTACATCAAATCAAAATATAGATCACCATGACGGACAAATATTTGGAGACAATTTCGAAAATTGGAACTAGTGACATACAACCTCAATTCGATAAAATATTGACAGAAAAACATCAATTTCTTAATTCTCATTAATAAAAAAAATTATTTTAAACATTTATATATATTATATTATATTTACCATTTATTTTTATTTAAGTATATTGTAAAATAATTTTATAAAAAAATTTAAAGTAAACATATTTATTTACCTATATTTTCATAAAATTATAAATTATGTGTTAATACTTTTTTGGCCCACTAAGAGCATTTGTTTTTTTTTTGTGGCCCTTGAATAAAAAAGTTTGGAAACCCTTGACGTATATGAACACAGATTACAAATACGCACAACGCATTACAGTATAACTGCTCGTCGCAGTGTTTATTATCGCATTTATACTTTATAAAATTAGTTTTTACAATGATATTACGATAAGATATCTGGTATTTTTGCCGATAAAATTATGTCAAGAAATAAATATATCTATATATCGAATAATTGATATTGCAAATTATATGAAATTTCACGCAGGTAGTCGTTAATCGATCGATTTTCATAATCGTCATCAATGTTGAATTGCAGAATCTTTGTATTTTTTTTTTTTGTTGATGATTTGATGACAGCAATAAACTGTTTAACTTTTAGATGGTTTAAGTTTTCTTCTTTTTTTCAGTGAATCAATAATAATCCAAACAGAAAGATGACAACAACTTATAATAAAATTGAACAAAAACAATTATGTCAACCCTTGACCGAATTGTTAATTCATGGAATATCATACTTTAATAATGCATAACAATTCCATACATTTATGGAAAATAAAAGGGCTTCTCTCACTCTCCGGCAGAGTCTTCTAATCCACGTGTCTTCAAAATAGTTGATTAAATCTGATAGACTCTTTTTATTTTCGTAATCGGCTGAAGTTTTTGTGTAATTATCTGGTATTTTGAGTTCGGTTACTAATTTTGGATCAAGGGGAGCTAATCTTTCTATTTTTCTAACTCGTTGAATTGTTCGTTTTATTCCTGTTGTACTCGGAAATTGTCCAGCTATATTGGAAGTGATCTAAAATAATAAACTAAAAATAAATATTTGAAAATTTCTTATTATGTTAACTATATATCTGTGATGTCAGTGTTCCTAATACAGAATGGGTACTAAGTTGAGTAGTTTTTGCAATATTGAAGATCTGAAATCTGAAAATATTAGCCTTAGGGCGAAACAATATAAAGTTTATAAGTGGACTGGATTCACTGTCTGATACTTTGGAGGAATTGTGGATATCATATAATTGATAAAGTGAAAGGCGTATTGGCTTTGCACAAGCTAAAAATGTTATATATGTCTCACAATAACATTGAAAGTTGGAGTAAAGTAGTAAAACTCAATACATTGGAAAGTCTTCAAGATTTAATACTTAAGAGTAATGATTATAAAAAATTATATCTATTCATCGTTATGAACGAAATTATGTGTATGTATAATTTTTTTCAGAAAATCCATTGCTTGAGGCATTGGGCGAAAAAGCATGGCAAACCGAATGTATAAATAAGCTTCCTAAAATATCAATATTAGATGGAGTTCCAATTATAAGAAATTCTGATATCTAATAATGATATTATTTATTTATATATTATATAAACTATTGTGAATTAATTTATCTTGAAGCATTAATTCATTATTTAATTAGTATATAATTTGTGTTTCAAAAATAAATAAAAATGTCTGGGACCGAGTATAAGATTATAGTAATAATTACGAGTATAATAATAATTATAATGTAATAAAAAATTATTTAATATCTATTTAAAGACCAACAATGTCATGTTTTTATTTATTTTTGATATTTTTAGAAACAAGGCTCTGTGTTTAGGGTATACATATAACCTGCATTGTGTTCTAACCGAAAATTATGTTTAAAAATAAAATTTCGTTATAATTTTATAAGATTGAATTTATTTTACAATACGTTACAAAATATTTTAACTCTAAAAAGTATTTTAAAAAAATGTATTAGGTACATTGAGATTTTTTTAAATTTTTAAATTCAAACATTCTTTTTTTTAAACAGTAGAAAATCTCGGCTTAATTTTCTGTATATTTAAATAAAATAAAACAATACCATTACACGATATTCATGAACTGACTGAATTATCTAAAACGTATAATCTTAGAATACGAGAAATCCAATAATCCTAGTAAGAAACGACAGATACAATTTTAAAAATAATCAAATTATCGTGACGCCTTAACATAACTAGGACTCGGATTTTTATAAAATGGTATATTTTTTTTCTATTTATCCAATTTATTGCTGATCTGGATACAAATTTGATTCGTATTCTACTGAATAAAATAATGCTATTTTTATTTTGTATATTTTTGCATATTTAGTGGTTTTGTATTTTAAATGCATATTTTTGGATTTTATGAATATAAATGCGTATTTCAAAACAATTTAACGTAAAATATAAATAATTTTCCTTATTGGGTATTGTTATATTATGCTTATCCGGAATATTTATTAGATAACGATTTAATAATAGAATTTTGTATACACTTCATGCCATGAGTATATGGCGACGACCGGGCGACGTATTAATACGTTTTTAATCACCGTGTTTCCATCTCAGTCGTTAAGAGTACCTATTATTATTTATATTTTTCCACGTTTATTTTACTTTTATTTAAAAATGCCGAAGTGTAAATCTTCTTATTAAATTCGACTTAAAAGTTATGTATATGAGTTTGGAAACGATGTTTTTTTTTTACGGATGGTGCGGTTTTGTATTGTAAAGTGTATGAAATTACAGTTGGATCTTAACATCGTTTTACCGTCGAACCCTTGAAGACGGCCAAACATACTCGCACAATTGATCGACAGAAACAAACTCAGTCACGACAACTAATTTCCAATGTGGTCGGTAAAAAATCATCATTTTATATGGATATGTGCAGAGCGTTTCTAGGAGCCAATATTCATTTCCACAACGTAAATAATAAAATATTTCGTAATTTTTTAACAAAATATACAGGAAAAGAAATACCAGAAGAGTCAACTTTTTGCAAAAATTATTTAACTGATTGTTATGAAGAAACAATTAAAAAATTAGGAATGATGTCGTTGGCAAAAAATAATTTGTTTCTATAGACGAAATAACAGATTGCGAAGATCGCTACGTAATAAACGTGATTATTGGTATTCTTGATAAAAATACGTCGGGAAAATTGTATTTATTGAACTCTGAAGAGTTAGATAAAGCAAATTACTTCACAATTAGTTAAGTTTTTGATCAATCGATGTTTCTCTTATGGCCAGAAGGCATTCGTCACGATGATGTTCTTTTATTTGTTACTCATGCCGTTCCATATATGATTAAAGCTGTCAATTTGTTAAAAGCGCTTTATTCAAAAATGGTGTACGTCATCTGTCTTGACACATGTACATCATAGAGTAGCGGAAACAATTCGTGGGAAATTTAATAATGTAGACTGACTTGTCAGTGGCGTAATTAGGAATTTGGTTTGGGGAGGATTATAGGTTTTAGCAAAATCTGTATACCTTATACAGTAACCCCTCCACCTCACCAGAACAAAATTTTAATAATTTAAATTTTAATAATAATATTAATGATAATTGTAATCGTAATAATAATAATAACGATAATAATCATATTATCACAATATAATAAATAAAAAAAAATTACATAGATAAAGTTTTTGGCGGGATCCATCCCCCTAATTTCCCCCTAATTACGCCCCTGGGACTTGTGTCAAACGTTAAAAAAGTATTATTGAAAGCACCATCACGTTTAGAGATTTTTAAAACGAAAGTCTCTGGTATTCCTCTACCTTCGATGACTGGCAATATATTGAAATAGAAAATAGAGAACAATTTTAGAAGAAAATTTGCAAATGCAACAACATCCGTGTTCTAAATATTGTCATTCTTGTAAGTATCTATGTCCAATCGAAATACTCGATTGAGCATGTTCCATAATTCTCGAAAAATCGTTTGGGCACAGAAAAATAAATTTTCAACGTTGTCAATTTGGTCTACGATTTGTCACCAGACACAATAACCTTTAAAATTTTAAAGTTTTCAGAGAAATATTAATTTACGACCACACATTACTTGGTGATTAAATGGTTTTACTAGAAACGGGGGCTGACACGATTAATAGAAAATAACAGCAACTAACGGTAATAAGAATGTGAATTATTTTGATCGAAGGACAAAATGTAAGTGCAATCATAATGTCTAACGAGAACCATTTAAACATTTGAAAAATAAGAATTCTGATGATTCACCAAAAGTGGGAAATAAGTATTTAGGATAAAACCACTTGTATAACACGAAGAGATTGGTAATATGATTTTACTTTTTTGTATTTTTCGTTTGTCATATTCAAATACGATTTAATCATAACTGTAATGGAACAGGACGTGCATGGAACCGAATGAAAATATGAAACTTGGTTTCACGTTCCGAATTGTTCGTTTGACTTGCAACAATTAATTTCGAGCTAACGACGAAACGTTGCTCGTATTTCTGTGCTCGAGCGCGTCGCTTGTCCCGATGGCCCGCCTTCCCCCACGTTCATCGGGAGTCGCAGCCGAACCACCAAGTCGGTAAGGAACGCGCTTGTGCTCGACGAACCCGAGCACGGTCGTAATCAGGGGTGGCTCTTTAGGGGAGACTTTGAGACCGCGTCTCCTATTAGAAAAAAAAAAAACCAGCTGTTTGTAAATAATTACTATTTAAAAATGTATAGAAATATTTTTATTGAAAACATGTTATAGCGCTTTTTATATTTATTATTATTATAAATTTAAGGCTACAAAATATAAAACCTGTAAACGATTATTTCGACGGAAACACTATTTTAGTAATTCCGACGACGGTCGTCGTTTCAAAGAAACCGACGTTCGACGCGTAACGGTTTGGCTTGTTGCACGGAGGGGGCCGGGGAGAATAATCCGCGTACTGCAGACGCTGATGTGTTGACGATGATAATTTCCATCGCGCCGTCGTTGGCCGCTGTTCACGGTCGTCTGCGAATTCGCAGTTAAAAAAAAAATTGCAGAATTAGTAAGAAAAAAATAAAATCGTACAACTGAATCGAGTTAAAAACATTAGCTAAATATTAAATCAAATATTAGGTGTGATTAATTTTCCGATAAAAGGGTTTTTCTTGTTCGTGTTGTTCTATGGGGTAAAATGTTATACAATTCAAGTCTCCCCGGAACGTTTACTGCTACTGGTCGTAACACGTAACGTGTCCGTGTACCGTTAATATTTGCGCGCAACACGTACGGCGGTGATTTTTTTTTTTAAATTCTTTTACCGCCCGTCGTCCGCATCGCATCGTTGTCCAACCGTCACGTCCGGTCGGGGGCGAATTTTCCGGGGGAACGTTACCGGGCGGCGGTTCGGCGAAAAACGCGCCGCCGCCTCGGAACAGCTTCCGCGGCGGAAACCGCGCGACGGCGAATGCCAGAGCGCGCCCGCGGCCTGTGGGCGGGTGGACTCGACCGCGTGGGACCGGCCCGCGGACACTCCGGCACGGCCGCCCCTCGTTTCGGTTCGCGCGCGCACGACGCCTGGGCGAGTCGTCCCGGTCCGCGCGCCGACAGCCAGTGCCACAGTTTGTGGGTTGCGTTCACGTGCGTGCGTGCGTGCGTGCGTTCGCGGTGAGCGGCCGTCACCGGTGCACCGTCCTCCACCGTCGTCCC